>NW_010411378.1:0-2115 GCF_000710305.1 Buceros rhinoceros silvestris | reverse complement strand
ATGCATGAATATTAATGCAACCATCCAAACTAATTTCACCAATTACTCCTGTTACTGCAGCTCTATTACAAGTCATAACTGAGGATTGTTGTGAAGATCACTCTTATTAAGCGAGGGAGAACTGTTAGTATGGCTCTAGCATGCCTCAGATGACACTGACAAAGTTAGAAACCTTTTTCTCTATATAAAATAATAAAAATCTGTCAATATTTTAGGAATAAAAAAAAGTCTTCATCATTCACTAGGAAAAACTTTCCCATCCAGCTTTCGGATGCTTTTACAGCCCTTAATCAGAACGGTACCACCTATGACCCGATATTTGATTCCAGACATTCTGTGCTTTTGCTCCAGCACAGGTCACTGCCTTTCCACTCGTGTCCCCCAGTTCCGCTGGCTCTGTACCTGAAACATCAACGCTGAGCGCCCTTCTGTTGTGAAATAGACACGGAGCTGCCCTCCTCACCGACTGAGCGCAGGGAAGTTTGTCTTCTCCTGCTCCTAAATTCTCAAGCGTGGAGCATTTAAGACTGAGAAAGGGCCATTAAAGCAATGAACTGGTTCCTGATTGGGGATTTTTATTCTCTTTCTAGAGTTCACATTGCTACTCCCCTTTAAAGTGTTTGAGCGCAGGAAGACTTCAGTGCGTGAAATAGCTGATGGATTATATGACATGTGAAAGCTTAAATGCACTTTTATTATGCATTTAGCATCACATCTTTGTATTTATTTCCTTCCGTAATAGCTTTTCCTCCCCTCTCTGCAAACACTGCCAATACTTGGGAATTATAAAGCTGAAGTCTAGTGCAATTACAAAGAAATTAAACCATTTCCTGAGGAAAGGGAATCATGATCTACATTTAGATTACTTTATCAAGTTACACTGGTTCTGAACTGGGGATGACCATTGTTTTACAACTGCCCACCACCACTGAAATCACCAGCACCTACACACAGGCAGAACTGACGGGATTCACAGCACTATGCAACAACACCGAGGATCTGACCTACAAGTCAGAGCACCAAAAAGTTAACTCTCAACAAAGAAAACAAGTTTATGTGATGGCAACACAAGCTCTCGAGGTGACTTTCCAGTTCTGACTGCCCACACATCATGACCACGATTCAAGGTCCACCTCAGTCCCAGTGACCACAGCCAGGTTCCCTCAGCCCAGTGCAGAGCCTCACTACAGCCAGGGCTCTCCTGTGCAAAGCACCAGACACACCTCCGAGAGCCTGAACAGGCATCCGTGGTGCCCGCACCCCCTCCAGCGGGAGCCCTGAGCCCACCACCCACTGCGCTGGCTTAAACTCCCTCCCTGGGCCATGCGCCAGGGCAAATGTTTCTCTGGGTTATTTATTTCCAGGGGGAGATGGGGAGCAGCGGGCAGGGCGAGGCAACAGCACGTTCTAGGAGACGAGTATCCATTTACTGAAACAATAGCTTTAACAGAGATGTCCTGGGGTCCTAAACAACAAAATCTGGCCCTGACACTGCCAACGTTTTAATGCCATTTTGCATCTCAGCCTTCTGTCAAGCATTCAGCACAGCAGCTGACCCCTGAGATTTAAAAAGGTCGGGCTGACTTGACTAAACATCGAACCTACGTCCCCACCACTGTGCCAGACACTTAACAGAGATCTTTTACATTCCAGGGAAACAGCCACTCAATTTAACAAACAACAACGCAACGCATAGGGTCTAGGCACAAATCTGCTTTCCTGTTGCTTATGATGCATAAAAGTAGGGAAAAAGAAACAGGAAAAACTGTCCCTGGTAACAATCAACAGCAGAGGAAGCTGCTTTAAAAATCACTCAGATCAGGCTGTTGCAGACTGGATGCAAGCCTCGCCGAGATCATACAGGATTTTATAAGCCCTAACGGTTTGCAGTTTCGGAAGAAAACAGCTTCTCTGCCAATAGCACGGGAAGATGCAAGAGCCTCACAGAGGTTTTTTCTCTCTGCTTCCACCTGCTGGTCAGACCATCATAATTTCCATCCAGATGAGCACTGCAGCTGGAGCTACAGACTCCCGGGAAGTGCCCAGGGACGGTCCCGCCTGCGGCCGAAGCCCAGGCGCTGCCCGGAGGCTTTGCGGACATCGCCGGGGCAGCCC
>NW_010411377.1:0-12249 GCF_000710305.1 Buceros rhinoceros silvestris | reverse complement strand
TATTTTAAAATAAATAAATAAAAAGGTATTATCTTAGGAAAATCACTTCTGAAAATTCTGTATTTTGTTTAATCCTTCAGGATACAAAACCAGAGTAATCAAATGGAAGACTTGGAATCTCGTAGTACTTATTACAGATTTGAAAATGAGGTTAATACTGAAAAAAGGAAATCAGTTTAAAAGTTATTTCTGTGGGTTTTTTCTCACAACCGTAAATGTATCCGGGTCATCAATGTTGTTCATGACTTCCAGACTTGGCGTACGTCCTTTTTGGGTACTGATCCATCTCTTCAGATGGACAGGATAGGCTGTTTACCTGGAAGACACTATTCTAAATCCTTTCAGCTCTTCTGCGGGAGATTTAACATCAGTGTTGAAAAAAATTCTAACAAATTACGCACCTTATTATTAGAACAGTTTTCCTATATACACTGAATTTTCTTTATCAATAGCTGTGTATTTACTCCTAGTCCCATGTTAAGCACACTGACATGGGGTACATAAGCCTGTGAAGCTTGGCAAAGAAGAACACAGTTGATCACACAAACCTGGTATTTGCAGTGTTCACCATCACGTAATCCTGCCAAACACTGAACACCTGTAGAGCCCAGTAACTGCAAAGGACTCACAGAATTCAGAATCATGGGAAGACTTCAACCTTTCTTAAAAGCAAATCATAAGTTAATTCTTAAAATCTTGTGAGTGAATTTTCCAGGAGTTTTATGCTGAATTCTCTGGGATAATTTTTGCTTTTCACATCATTTTACTGTATTTGAATCAAACGTTTATCTGCTACTCAGTGGTAGGCTATTTATTACTGAATTTTGTTATGTGATTCTTTTGTCACCCACAAATGTGCAGAAACCTCCATGCGGGGTCGGTCCGTGTGAATACTTTCTGAACAAGGAGCCACACGTTTCTCTTCCGCAGGTTTTCAGCTGTCAGTCTGTGAGAAGAAGTTCTGCTGCTGTCACACACAGGGCTGAAAGCACTTTCAGCTCCGTTACAGCAGGTTCTGAGCGCAGGCACCGGGCTGTACTGCTGCTACTTTTTGGAGTCTGTCGTTTTCAAGCTTTGGAAAGTTTATTCCTCTGCATGGCAATGACAAATTAACTCTGGCAAGCGAGAAGCAGCCACCTCAGTGGCTGAGCCTCCTCGATAAGATTTAATCTGATCAAATGTATCAGAGTGCTTTAGTGTTCGTGGAAGGGATTGAACATGAGACTCTTGTGCAAAACTGTTGATGAATAAAGATGCCACAGTAATTTTTCTGTGTGAGAGCTATCTGTTTGATTGCTTCAGCTTTAAGGTAGTTCATCATAGTAATTCACCCTGTGTTGCCTCTTTAACTTCATACCACAGTTTCCCATCAGTCCGATTAGAAATGGCAGTGCCTTTATCAGATTAATCTTTCTTTCCCTTTCTTCCTTTCAGGATCTCTGACCCCAGGACAAAAGGAAGCCTGCCAGGCAGCCTGTACTGTACTGCTGGTAGAGTCATAGCTGAGGGTCTGGGGCACAGGTGGGGGTTAAAACCAGCATTTCTAATTTCAGTTGTTTGATACCTACATTTGGAAACAAAAAACTCCTTTTCTGTTTCCAAGCATCTACCTACTTGCCAGAAACCTTCTTAAGCAAAACCAGGCCTGTTCATTTTATTAGATAAATAAACACCCACAAAATTAATTAAGTATCAACCATACTACCTGCCAGGTTCGGGTGTTGCGGTTATTTTGCCAATTATATTTCATGAAGAATCCAATATTTTAACTGGCGTTCACACAGAATTTATGACATCCTTGGGCATATAACATCCAAACTACTTTACCAGTTACACTATAATACCAGAATCCTTGAATTTCTCATTTAGAACATTCAGCATTTATTCAGCACATTTATACAAACCATTTGATAATTATTCTAGTGGTAACTTTACCAATTCTTCCTTTATGTAGAGACTTTTTATTATTTTTGTTACTCTCTTAAACTGCATATAAACACAAGCAGAGAGTTAACAGAGGACTAACTTGAATGTATTTTCAAATATAAAATCACATCAGTCTCTGCAACTTTAGATGGATCTTGACTTTTTTTTTTAAACTCCCATTCACATGCTGCACAGTCCAGGAACCTTTGCGAGCATGAACTGCAGAACCTGCCCCTGTATTTTTTCTACACGTGGATGAGGCCGATAGAGAAAACTCCCAGTATTAAAAGGAACAGCTAGTACCAATGTAAGCAGACAACTTCAGATACCTTCAGCATGGACTCCCTTGATTACAAAGGAAGCTCAGAATACATCCTATAGTGCAGCGGACACCAGCAGGTTTTTATTATGTAGAGGAATTGGATTGGACACCGTGAATGGTTAAAAAAAATACGAATGCTAGCAGCTCTGCACTAGGAAAGGAGAATAAAGTAGATTTTAGCCCTAGAGTGCACCTAATTTCTGTGATTCTGGGGTAGAATCCAGAATCCATTTGGTAGCCCTCTGTGGCAAGCAAGTGAATGTGTCTGTCTGGCAAAGAAAGGTTTGTTTTGGTCTCTTGCTTAAATCAAAATATTGGCATGTAGCAAAAGTACAGTTTTTATCTGAAGCCAGTTAAAGCTAAAATATTGATATTTTCATTCACTGCAATAATATAGTGAACAAGACCGTAAGAATTTTGATTATGTCCTTATGTAGCCAGTCTGTTTATCAGTATAAACACTAACTGATTGTTGTAGGTGATTTTACTTTACTTCTGTTTTTCTTTCTTATTGATACGGTTTACCAATATTACCAGTAATTGTCAAATAACTTCTTGTGATATATTTTCCTAATGTATTTTTAATATTTTATTTACTGAGCCTTTCTTTATTAATAAAATAGGTTTATACCATTCCAATACTGAATGGTATGTTCTTTAGAGAAGATTTTTCTGTTTTATAGGGGGTGTTACAATCTCTTCTCACAGTACAAAACTTTAGCTCACAGAATGGGTACAGAGAGAGGCACTGGGAAAAGAACACTCTGAAAATTTGAAACGAACTCACAGATCTTGGTAAGTCTGCAAGATACGTAGCCTCTTAGGAATGTAGTTGGCTATGACATTTAGCAAAGTACTCACAGCAGTGTCTAAAAATAAAAAAAAGAATCACTGCGATGCCAGAGGGGCAAATACAAGAAGCTGTATAACAGTCTTCAGTAAAGAAGCATAATTACTCTAATTGCCCCATTCAATATATTTCAGTCCATTGTAGTTGAACAAACATGAATAGTAAAACATGTACAGCCAAACTACACCAAAGAGACTTGCTTGTTGTTTTCTGCAGTAGTAAAATAGGGCCTTCCGCATGCAGCAAGACAAGATCCTTCCTTTTCAGCCACAGAAACACAAATACCTTTCGTGATTTGGACTGATTTGGTCTATGTGTACAACGGAAAAAAAGTTACTGCTGGGCTTTTGCATACTGCATGGCTGAAGAGGCTTATGGAACCCTTTGGGAAGCTGCGTTTGCTAGGAAGAACCTGTCATAGTAGGTCACTGACAGAGTACCTCTGGTACGTCACTTAGATATCTTTGTCTCGTGTATAAAAAGCCTGGCACGTAATGCTTTGGAGTCCACTGATATCTGAGCAGTTTGTCTAGATCACAGCTCTTGGGGGAGTCAGATAGCGTTGTTTGTGCCTGTATCGCATACACTGGCCTACGTGCCAGGTGCTACAGACTCCCAACTCTATGCTAATGACCAGTGACCTTCGGGCTTAAACACACTGAGGATCACAGCACTCAGAAAGGATGCAGGCAAAGTCATTAAAATGGAACAGCAATGTGCTACTGCTCACAACATCTTACATCATGAGAAGTTTCAGGGGCATTAGAAAATGTCTGCAAATGCCTTTTCTTACCAAATTTATCTGCTGTTACTCAGTGGGTTAAGGATCTCTCAGTGTTGCTGCCCAATAATTTTGTTTGACTACTACGTAGTGATATTGTAAATACAATAAATCTCTTAATTTAGGTAATTTCAGAACTGTCTTCTGGGCTGATCCAAGGTGTTCTCGACTCCTGTCACATAAAACATTTAGCTTGTAATGCCCTCTAGAGGCAGAATTGCTACAAGAGGATTGACCACATTTACTCTATACTTTTCTGGTCCAGCTGATGCTGTAGCCTTCAAGCAACAGCTTTTTTTTTTTTTTTTTTCCCTCCTGTTTAGTAAGCCACACTTCACATTTCTATAGGAGCGGAGGCCTAGAACCGTTAGGAGCTCTGTAGCTGATCTAGATGCCTCATTCTGAACTTGAACTGAAGACATCTGCAGCTGAGATGTAGCCATATTTCAACTATAAAGCAAAATGGTGATGCTTATAAATAACAATGGACTTTGAAATATCGATGTTTGACATTCAATAAGACTCTGAAAGCCTCAAAATTTAAAAATATTTCTCATGGTTTACTGTTATTCCAAAGGATAGGGGGGTTGGACTACATGACCTTTAAAGGTCCCTTCCAACCCAAAGCATCCTATGATTCTGTAATTCTATGATACTATATGTTTGCAACATAACTTTCATAAATCCATGGTTCTCTACTTAATAAATTTACAAGTTCTGCATAGTTGAGTTTGTTAGAAAGATGAGGAGCTCTGTCTTCTAATGGCAACCATGGGCTCCTCTACTCAGAACAGCCAAAACTGAAAAGCAGGGACTGTGCATGATTCCTTAATTTTAAAATCTGATTTACCCCATATAAAAACAGAAACACTAGAACCACAAAAGAGTCACACCGATGTAATCAGAAACAGAATTTGAGCCTAGAAATTTTATTTGTCTTAATTGCATTTGTAAAGCATTTTACGAATTTTCTTTCATGAGTTGACAAAAGTTTCTGGTAGGCCTGGAAAAACCCTGGGAAAATGTCAGCAAAGAAACTCAGACAATGCAAATCTGGCTTGGCTTCGTATTCTTCCATCTTTTAATAGTTCACCTTACTAACAAGGAAATCATCTGCCTGCTGGCACAATCAGATACAGTCACTTATCAGTACATTGAGTTCAGTTTATAGAGCGCCGATTCATATTCATGATCGGAGGATGCAGTGGAGCAATTCATTAGTGTGCTGCTGCATTAAGCAATCACAGCCAAAAAGTGACATATTGAGAGTTTGCATTAAACTGCTTCGTTTGAGAATCTTTTGGTTAAGAAATTCCTAAGTGCAAAAATCTGTTGAGGCATTTCAAGAAAAACATTGATACTCTGTGTATATAACACTTGTAAAAAAAAAAAATCCATTCACTGATGCTATTTTATATATGGCATGATCACATCCTCAAGTGCAGGTTTAGACTATGGTAACAGCTAATGATGTGTATAAAACAGAATTATCCCAAACTGAACCCTTTCTCACTTTTAATTACTTTATGCTCTCCAATGAAAGTTAAGGTTGGTTTTGTTCTGAGTCAAGATATTCAACAAAGTCAAACCCCTGACCCTCTACATTCTGTATGTCTGCTCACGGAATAAGAAAGGGGCACTTGCAATTGCAGTCTGTACGTGCTCACCTCACAACGACTCTGTTTGTTTGTAAAAAGAGACAGTGCTTATAAATTAGAGACCTGCTTCTTGTGCAGGTCTGTGAGAAGAAGGTGAGGCCAGGTTTAGTGACCTTCTCACTCTGTAAGTTTATAGCATGGTGGTGTTGTGATTGCTCATCCACATGCTTCATTTGGCTCCACCATATCATTTTATACTGGCAAATGTTCTTCCAGTTTCTTGTCTCTTCTTCTGTAGAAGTCTGAGCTACTCAGTGGTAAGACACACACAGAAAGAGAGGAAGGAAAGGAAGGAAAGGAAGGAAAGGAAGGAAAGGAAGGAAAGGAAGGAAAGGAAGGAAAGGAAGGAAAGGAAGGAAAGGAAGGAAAGGAAGGAAAGGAAGGAAAGGAAGGAGTAGACCACTCTCCTTGTGATCACTCATACATAAGCAAAATAGGTGCTAAACTTTCTTTTAATGTGCCCTCAATGCAACTTCTGTCCCTTAAGTAGGATTGTTCTAGTTTTTTCTCACTGGTATTTTGACCAAAATCTGGGCCAGTGAACCAGCACTAAGAGGAGAAAATAAGCACAATATGTAAACAATATGGAACAGACTGTCCATACTTTATGTTTTTGCAGCAATAATAATCTCACACAAGCCTAGTAGCTTTGAATAAGAATGTACAAATCATCTGTGTTTCAGACACTGACCAAACAGCCTCTGATGTGGGTCTCTCGTTACTTCAGAAGACATTTGCAGCCTTCATTTTCCTATTAGTTCTTTATTTAGTATTCCTATTTTCCAAAGCTCTGTGCCAGACAGGTGAGATTCCCGTGTACCTGCTGGCAATCATTCATCTTCTTGGTTTTGTTTCTGTGCTTGAACTTTGCTTTTTCTCTCCTAGTTCTTCCATTTCCCCTGCAACATGGGATACTTCTAGTTCATGCTAACAATGGCATAAAAAACCCCTAAATACAGGTGAGATTCCCGTGTACCTGCTGGCAATCATTCATCTTCTTGGTTTTGTTTCTGTGCTTGAACTTTGCTTTTTCCCTCCTAGTTCTTCCATTTCCCCTGCAACATGGGATACTTCTAGTTCATTGTAACAATGGCATAAAAAAAACCCTAAACAAAACCTTGACAGATCAATTGGGAGTAAAAAGCTTGAATCTTTCAGAAATTTGTGTCTGCAAGGTTTCTTTCCTTCTTAAGCTCCTGTATCTCTTCCACCACAAAGTGTTGCCATCTGCAGAGGCAAGAATTGGTTTGCCATCAATCTTTTGCTCTAGACAACAGAGGAAATGGAGTGTTCTGAAGCAGTCAGTGTGGCTTTTAAACAACATCTAAACATATCTCTGGAACAGAAAGATCCTTCTGATTTCTTCACAGTGCCCTGAACACAGGCGTATGACAGTGCCATAAACGTGAACATTTTGCAGCCGTTGGTCTCACTGAACACCTTGTGTCTCAATCTCATTCAGAGTTTATCAATGTACTTAGTGATAGTTACATTTTCTACAACTTGAATTTCATCTTTAAGTCCTCCTTAGTCCAGATGATTAATTAAACTATCCATATTGCTAGGGTCCGTTTCCAAAATAATTTACAATCAACAAGATCGGCTATAACTCCGCTGAAGTACATAGTTACTCCTGTGTTAAACTAGGATTATATATCTAAAAACGTGTCCACCTCTCTGCTCACCACATTTCAGTGGGGGTCTGCCCTGAGGATAGCCATTGTTTGGGTTTCACAAGAGGGTTCCGGTGCCCTGTTCAGAGATCCTTCTTGCAGCTAATGGCACACAAATCAAAAGGAAAGACAGGGGAAAGGCAGTACAACAAGTTTAGGAACCAGGGCAAATGAGCAAAGAAAGTAGTGACTGGAAGAACGATGGAAACAATCTGAAATTTAGCCAGTGACATGTATTGCAAGTAGTGGGAAGATTTTATCCAGGCTTCAAACAAGAAGAAGAACGAACTGTTCTGGGCAAGAGTATGAGTCACTCTGCTTTGTGCAAGCCAGTAATCGCGATCACTCTTAATCTACAGCGTGGTGACTCAAAGCCACATCTCTGTAGCAAGGAATGAACAGGAAATTCACCGTTGGTCCTTAGAAGGCCGGAATGCTGATGGAGACCGCTTTTCACCTAGACGCTTGTACCACAGCTCCTGCAACTTGTTAGTTCATCACTTGCAGTCTAATGACAGTTGAAGAGGATGACGGTGACAGACAGCTGTGTCTGTAAGCATCAAGAGGGAGCTCATGTTTGACCTAGTTCTGGAAATGATTAACACATGATTTAGCTCTCATTCATTTCTATTCATGGTCATATATCTCACAGATGTTGCTGAACACCAAGAATCAGGAAAGGTTTTTGATGACTTTATACTCCACGAATGCATAACCAAATGGTGCAATCTGACCATTTGCAATAGCAAGAAATGTTTCTGGTTAAAAACTAAGAATATTTGCTCCTGTTACTCTTAAGTTTTTATTTTCATTCAACTACCAGTGCATTCTAGTAATCTGAAAACGGTGACAGTGTATTTAATTTCTCGTAAAATATAACCATCCTCTTATTTAATTCTTCACAGCTGCTATGCATTGAGGTAAAATCGCCTATGTTGTAACAAGTATAATAACAATCTTTAAAATGCTTGAAAGACTTCCAAGTGGGTGTCCTTATTTAATATTATATTTTTACAGTGAAAACTGCGTGATTCCTCCTTCAGTATGATCATAGGTAAAAGGACAACATGGTTTTGCTCCATCAATATTTAACCCACTTATATCTCTCTTTCATGCTAACAAAGAAAAAAATTATAAATATGGCCAGCTGGGAACTTCACAATGCCACTGTAGTTCCACGTGCATGCCGTTAAAAATGAATCCATGTGTTAAGGATAGCACATGGTCAGTGATTTGCTGCTAAGTAGAAACCTGGTAGAACACCGCATCTGGACTGGGAGAGGATCTCCACTGGCTGAAAGTTTCTAGCAGGTTTACTCATTGGTCCTGAAGGAGGCAACAAGGCACATTGTGCAAAGAGCCCTTTTGAGGGAGGTTTTCAGAAACGATGCGTAAAGGCAGGCGTGCATGAGGGTTCATGCACTCACAATTTGTTTGAGTTCACAGAGTATTAAACTTTTTTGCAAATCGCTCCCAGGGTATCATCTTCTGGGATCCCCAGCAGGGCAGTGTGTAAAATCTGTCTCTCTCGGGTATCTCTATTTCTGTCTCCTATCATTTTCTTCCACTTGTCTGGCTTCTCTTCGATGGTTGCTCCAAATATCGGCAGGTTTTGGTGGGACATGCTCACCTCTCAGTGGTCTTTGCTTCCACTCTTTACACATCTGACTGATGCCGGCTTCTCTTCGATGATTGCTCCAAACATCGGCAGGTTTTGGTGGGACACGCTCACCTCTCAGTGGTCTTTGCTTCCACTCTTTACACATCTGACTGATATAGACAAACTTGTAAATGGTTCAGATGCAAAAGATTTTCAAAGCCGATCAAGCTGACGGTGTTCCAGCTGGAAAAATGAGTTCTCTCATCACAGCTTTTTGAAGAACAAATAAAGAATAAGCAAAGAAAGTAAGGGTAGTTTTTTTACAAAGCTGATTGTCTTAACATGGATGACAATTTAAGAAACTTGTGTTTCAGCCTTGTGAATGTTTACTAAGTGTTATAATTTTGTTATTAATTTATTTTTCATGATATATTGTTTCTGTGCTTGATCTTTGCTTTTTCCCTCCTAGTTCTTCCATTTCCCCTGCAACATGGGATACCTCTAGTTCATGCTAACAATGGCATAAAAAAAAACCCTAAACAAAACCTTGACAGACAGAATTAATGATTTTTTGAATTAATGCTATTAATAATAAAGGGTTTTTTAAAAACCTGTGGTTTTATGTCCATTTGGGAAGAAAATAACGTCTGCACCAATGACTCTTGGGAATTCTTTCCGAGAAGTCTCAGATTCTATTACAAATATAAAAAGCTCACGTGAACAGCTGGAATTTGAGAAATTCAGATTTGTTCCTTGTTATGCGTACATACAGATAAATTGAGAGAAGATGCACCTTGAACAAGTCACTACTAACCTTCCCCTGAGCTTGAAAACTAGTAGGCTGCTCCAGTTTTTACACTGATAAAAGGAATCTGGCCTTGCTGATTTCTCAAAATATATTGATAAAGCAAGAACACATTTAGCTGATACATCTGTTACTCAGATTGTTGCATAGAATTAGCAAATCATTTAAAACAGTAAGTATTTTATTGCTATCTGAAAGTTAGAAGGAAAAACTAGGGGAATATGTCTTGGTGCTTTCTGTGCAGAATTTATAACTGAATAAACTTAGAAACAACTGAGTCATCTTCTCTGACAAGATAAAGTAACTAAAAAGGGCAAAAGGAATTTTAAAGTTCTCAAAATTTTATAAATAGGAAAAAACGGCTTTGCAAGAGAGATTTAAAATTCACAGAAAATCTCTCCTTATGTCCAGCTAGTTCCTGAGTAGACAATGACACCATTTTAGAATATATGTCCTAATCCAAATCCGAACACGCCTGGGGTGTAAGAGAACTTCTGAGCAACTGCAAAGCAAAATGAAAAGCTGTAGTGTGAAGTGGTATTGAGAGAACACCAGTGCACTGAGAAAATAGCACTATGAGGACCATTCACCACTTGGTTGCTCATTTACGTACCTCTTCTGACAATGAAGCCTGATTTGTTACTCAGTGGTGGATTCTAAAACAGACACAATCTGTATTTTCATGATTCAAAGAAAATGGTTCTGTTGATTTTTTCCAAAGTACAAAATTACATTATTGGTGCCCACATAATCCAAATCTGTATTTACGGACTTGAAGTGGAACCTATCAGAAAAGAGGAAGGTGTGGGGCAGAGCAAAGTTTTGTGTGGAGCTCTGTCTGTTCCACTGAACAGGGAGCCTCAAGAAAAGAGCAAGTCTTCCCTTGAACACAATTTATATCTTTTCTCAAAAAACGAACAGGCAGGAAAAGTAGTGATGCATGTCTGATATTGATGGAAAGCGAGTATGTAGCTCATCCATTGAAAACATTGATCAAGGCCACTTCGCTCTTTTTTAATGATGGCCCCATAAATCTGCCAGTATCAATGAAAGTCACTGTTATCTACTCGAGTTTCTAAATGGCTACACTAAGGAAACTAAGTCGTAGCTAATGGTTCTTTGTACCCAGGAGCCAAATTGTCATACTTATCTCTTTGGAAACTCTCCTCCTATTTTGTTTGGTTTGCCTGCTTTGTTTTGGATTTTTTTAACAACATACGAACAAAACAAAGGACACATTAAAAAAGAGGAAGAAGAAGAAATTCCACATACCCATGGTAACTTTTAATGAAGTGATTTTACTGTTCAAAGCTTTTGTCTCCGTGGGTTTCAGTCAAGAGACACATTAAAAAAGAGGAAGAAGAAGAAATTCCACATACCCATGGTAATTTTTAATGAAGTGATTTTACTGTTCAAAGCTTTTGTGTCCATGGGTTTCAGTCAAGAAGAGTGAGAACCCAATAGGATGTGGTATATTTCTGTGCATACAGACTATTGACTATGGAAACAAATTTGAATAAAAACGGTCTGGAAAAGTGATATTCCTGTTTAATTTCATTGTATAGTTTGTGGTTCAAGGTCAAATCAGAAATAGGATTTAAATTCAATAGCAGTGAAACCTTACAAATTGTTCTGATCAAAATGCCTTGGAAAAAGTTCTGTTCACCCTGATCTTCACCCAGCAATGGACAGAAATCTATGACTGACGCAAAATTTTACACGGATGGTAATTCACGGGATCTTTCTAATGTCACCTAAACCAAACAGGAGCAGAAAAGTAGGAATGAGCCTAAAATGATAAAGAAAAAAAAAAAGATCTGTTGCCATTAGGTGATGGATTGTGACTGCCCCATAATTGCTTTATGTCTTCTTTAAGTAATAGGATGAGGGCAGAGACTCTGAGAGAGCGTGTGCTATGGCTGGAACAGAATCACAGGGGCTTCAACAACAACCACAGAGTAAGGGAAGAAGACTAGGAAATCTGGTCCTAGGAAATGTTTGGTCATTTAAAAAAGCCACCTTATAACTACAGCTGGGGAAGCATTACATTACAACCGCCAGAATTCCCGCTTGCAGAACACACTGTTTAGTAACTCAAGGCATTTGATTTGCCTATTTAATAAAGTCAAGGAGGTGCCAGACACCATATGTGGGGTGCTAAGGGATATGAATGAATGAACAAGCAGGTGGGACCGAACTCATCCTAGCTCACAAACTGCGTTTAAATATGTGGGCTTGTTCTGTCCTGTCAGCCAGCAGCACAGTTCCATAGCTCCCAGTATCACACCTCTGACAGGACTTCTCACCAATACCCGCTGTAGGCTGAATAATCTTTCTTGGGAACCCTGTGTAAAACAGGGATTACCATTTCAATGTTTTATACTAAACACGTTCAGGATTGAGGTGTATCCTCACTGGAAGACTTCACCTCGCACAATGGGAAGAAATAAACAACCCATCTCTGAAGAGATGTTGAGAACATTTTGAAAAGGAAAGTTGCTTATTTTTTTGCCTTAAAAATAACAAAGAGATTCTCTAGACAGACCTGACTGTACTTCAGCTATCTTGTCAACGGACTCCCTCCTTAGCCTTGCCCCACATTCCTATGTCATACGTAGGTGAATCTCAGAAACA
>NW_010411376.1:1246-1505 GCF_000710305.1 Buceros rhinoceros silvestris | reverse complement strand
GGCCGGGGGGCTCTGCGGGAAAAGCCCCGCGTGGGCGAGTGAGACAGGACACAGCACTCGCGTCAGAAGCTCCTGCTTCCCGCTCCGGAAGCTTGGTCGGAGCTGGCAAGAACTCGCCAAAGGTTCCCTCAGTGCTAAAGTGTCCCCAGGGCAGGAAACAGAGAAGGTCCCTGGGGGAGAGCGCCTGACAGGGCTCCGCTGGGCGCTGCCCCCCTTGCCAGGGGATCCCTGTCCCGATGATCGGGTGACAATTGAAAGG
>NW_010411376.1:572-905 GCF_000710305.1 Buceros rhinoceros silvestris | reverse complement strand
GCACCAGGCCTGTCCCCAGAGGAGGTTCCTGCAGCAGGCGGCAGCACCCGGACAGGACACCCCTGCCAGGGCAGGTCTCTCCTGGAGCAGAGCCGAGGGTGAGGCCCAGCGGCAGAGGCCGAGGGAAGGCAACAAAGGGGTGTTGTTCTTGTATCTAAAAGGAACTGATAAAGTAAACAGGAGGCAGTCTTGCGAGACAAGAAAGAAACCAGAAGGCAATTAAAAGAGAGAAGGAACCAGATAACGGGCCATAAAACATTGAATCTGTCAAACTGGGGTTGACTAGGATGGATGGGCCTTGGGAAGCCGCACTGCACTTGATTACTCGACTAA
>NW_010411376.1:0-308 GCF_000710305.1 Buceros rhinoceros silvestris | reverse complement strand
CCCTCATACCTAGACAGCCGGTCTTGCAAGGATGTAATAGAACTAAGTGCTTCATTGTGGGGTCTGACCTGAGTCTCTTGGGCGAGGTTTTCGCTCGTTTCTCACAGAGGCCGAGGGAAGCGTCCAGGCGCACTTTGCCAAAACCCCGCGGCGGACAGGAGAGTGCCAGCAGGAGCTGGAGGCTGCTCCCGGCCGGCAGCAAAGGGCAGGAACCTGAAAACAGGCGTCACTTGCCAGGGCAGCGCCGGCCCCAAGGCTGGAACCCCGCGCCCGAGCGCCCGCGGGCTGGAGGACACATGCGCCGGCCC
>NW_010411375.1:51850-52678 GCF_000710305.1 Buceros rhinoceros silvestris | reverse complement strand
AAGCCGCATCCTCGGTGTCGGGGCAGCGGCACCGCACTCTCCGTGCCGGTGGATGGGGGCTGCCGTGTTTCTGACCGATCCTCAGACGTGATCTGTTAAACGTGTATTCGTATGTTCTCCTCCTGCTGTCTAAGGGATCTAGTGGTCTCTAGTTCTAGGCAAGGTGTGGATGTGGTCGTTCAGCTGCTCTGCTGCTTTCCGCTGTTTCTTCCCTCAACGCCTTACAGCTGTAGCTCGTGACTGACGCTTAGGGCTCGATTGATGGGCGCTTAGGCTGGCTGTTGAGGTGATTGTGGTACGTGGAGAGAGGTCCCTGCTTCTTGAGTATTCACTGTATGATCTTACTGTGTTAAATGTCATCACGTTTAGCTTAGCAGAAGTGAGGTGTGCGTGTTCCAATTCTCAAATCAAAGGCAAGAACTTCTTCCACCCTCCCTCCATTCTTTGGCTTAGAAAGATGGGCTGCCTTTTCAGACTGTATAATAACTACCTTAGCGGTAGTCTGTCATTGATTATGTTCGTAATATCCTAAGGTTGTAGATACCCATCTTGATGGTGCTGATGCTTCTCTGATAATTAACGAGTCAGATACACCGTGCTGTGGAAATAGATACCAGCTGTCCGTGTGGTGGGGCAAGCATCTCAAACATCGAGTCTAGCTCCAAATATTTTTGCAGTAACAAAACCCTGCCGCTCCTAGTGCCTGTGTTTTAGCCGTTAATTGTGAAGCTTAATGTAAAGCAACGTGATCTCCAAAGTATGGAATTCCTGGTGTTGTAGAGAACACTCTGAGAATCACAGATAACAAGATACACCGTAGCAGGGAAA
>NW_010411375.1:46440-51748 GCF_000710305.1 Buceros rhinoceros silvestris | reverse complement strand
GGGAAAGAGCCATCCATTAGGAGGTGAGACCCAATAGTTTTCCTTCTTTCCTGTCCACAGTTTCTTTTCGCAGCTTATTTTATGCATGACTTGTACTGCTGTGGGCTGATTTCAAAATACTTCTCCTCAGATGAGATACAGGGTTTTTAATAAACTAATTGCTGTTTTCCCTATAGGTAGCACGTATTGATAATACAAAATCATCAGAAATTGTTAATGCATTTTTAATGTTGCTGTGTGTTTTGAGGGGTTTGATTTGCTTCAAGAACTCAAATCTTTTAGCAGCGTTGAGGGGACTTAGCAACCTTTGTGGGTGTTGCCCTTTTCTGTATCGCATTTTTGTTTCAAGGAATGATTAGAAGTTTTCCAAGTAGCACATTCCCAACAGGTTTTGTTCTGTGAATGTCTGATCTTT
The DNA here is from genome assembly GCF_000710305.1 of Buceros rhinoceros silvestris. NCBI lineage: Eukaryota > Metazoa > Chordata > Aves > Bucerotiformes > Bucerotidae > Buceros > Buceros rhinoceros. The sequence continues at coordinate 51,333 of NW_010411375.1, read as the reverse complement.
AGAAACACAACCCCCCCTACATTTCAAATACTTCAATAAAAATCTTTTCTTTTAAAAAGTGCCTCTCATTTGTGAAATTTTAAATATTTTAATGATACGTATAAGTCAAAAAAAAGAAAGTTCATATTAAAAGCAACTATTAAGAATGTAGGAATGCAAATTACTATTCTTAACGTCTCAAGCAGTCAGATGTAGAAGTAAATGAGCATATTATATTGACTTATGTATAAAAAAACCATGGAAATGTATTCAGAGTTCTATAAAAGCAGTGTCATGTGAGAAAAGATGTAGCAAAGAAAATCTATTATTACTCATCTGTTGTGGCATAGTAATTTAAAACGATAGTTTTTAAAACTGAGGAAACAGTGTGGTTGCTCACACGTGTGCCCATAGTCACATGTGTATGGAAATATGTGATATTTTTGCTCTGCTGTAATGGCTTAGGAATAGGTAAGTGTGTAATTTCTTCTTTTCATAGAGGTAGGAAATTCTGCAGACTGGCATTAATGTTAATTGGAGCAGGCAGGACATTATTTCAGTGTGATTCATGAGGTCTAAATGGTATGAATTTAATTTTTAAATGATCTTAATCTGGAAAATGTAAGAATAATGCTGCTTAATTTATCACTATCCCAGGGTGTTGACTATGGAAAAAGCAGTGCTCTCCATTTGGTTAGGAGTGTTTTTTGCTCCGATTTTACAGACTGGGAGAGCAGCGTGCCCTCTCTTTGCTGTGACTGGCAGCATCTCACAATGACTGTACTGGTTCTAGAGACCAGACATTAAATTGGTAGTGGCGCTGCACCTGTAATTCAGGAGCTTCTGATTTCTCGTCTGCTACTTGCTCATCTAGATTTCTTTGTTGATTACGTTTCACGGTTTCAGCACAAGTGAGTTCAAAGCCGTATGACTGTAAAAAGCATCAAGTCAAAGAGGCTTCAATTGCACTGGCTCTGTCTTGCTGATATGTAACATTCTGCCTCAGTGGTACGGTGTAGTCAGTCATTTCACAATATATTTAGGGCTAAATAAAGGTAAAAATGGGCAGTGGTCATGGTGGAGTTATCTCAGAGTTTCAGAGGACTTAAGAACAGGCAACCTTATGACTATCCTTTATGACTTATAGACATATATACATATACATTAAAAATACAAACACAATTTATTTTTTTTCTAATGAGAAGCTGTCTTTTCTAAAAATTCATTCAGTAAAATGTTGAGGGTACCTAAAACCTTAACTCTGCCAAAACTTACTAAATATCCAGTGAACTGAGAAAACAAGTAAGTTTCTTTCCTACTGTATTTACTGATTTAAGTGAATACTTCTAGAACCTGGTGAGAATGTAAGCTGCTGCTTTGGTTTTTTTAATACCGTTTCTCTACTACAAATTTGAACTGTAGTATATTGAGTACATTATTGAAAATAACATTTCTTTGTTTCCACTCTGTTGCATTAAACTGTTTTTTTTTTGCATTTCTCTATTTAAAAGATCAAAAATCATATATATTTGATATTAATCCCCTTGGATTGGCTGAAGCTACTGTGTGAGGCTCTTTTCTCATAGAAAGTAGTTTTCTGCTTTCTAGTACAGAATTCTCCTTTCTGACTTGGAAAGCAGGTAGTGTAAGATTGGAGGGAAAAGATCTTTTCTAGTTAAACATGTTGTCTATAAATATGTTGAAATGAAAATGGCTGTGGTGAGTTGGGCTTAGCGCTGGCTTGTGCTTCGGAAGCCTTCACTCAGCAGTGCTGATTATCTGTAGCCTTAATGAGCAATTACTGCACTCTTCCAGTTCAGAGCCTCTTTTAAGTAGACAGTGCTGCCTGTTCCAAATTATAGATGTATTTTTCTGGTTTGCCTGTAGGCTGTTGGGGTTTGTTTGTGTGTGTGTGTCTTACCTGTTCAGGTTCTTCTGACTATATGGACTTCAGTCTTGCATATCTGTCAATGTTTTGACGTATTTTAAAGAATTCATATTTCCATAGTTGAAATGTTGGGGTTTAGATCTGAAAAGGGTTGTAAGCAAATAGCCCCTTCTAGAACTCTGTTTCAAGTCTGTAGGTAGATTTGGAATGCTGTTTTGGATGACATTTTCATGCAGTTCCTCTTGCATCATTTTCTACACTGAGGGATAATTGGTTTATGCATAATTTTGTTCGTGTGGAAGTTCCTAGACTGCTGCATGATGTTGGAGTTGCAGAGGAGTGTGGTTTGTAGCAATGCAGCTTTTAAAGAAACTTCTGCTAAAAGAGAGGTCTCTTGAGACTTCAGTGGTCTTTAATGATACACTGACTGCAGCATGTGTATGCAGTGTGTTTGCCTCATCTACCAGAGAGTTTTGTCTTGAGTCATGCTAGCTACAAAAACCTAGTGAGAACAGAGTAGTTTAGGGGTAGAGATTCTTAGACGACGTATATGAACATGACTGTGTTGACTTTGCTTTGAGTAGCGTACCAATAACTTGATCATTCCTTTCAGGGGCACCGCAATGAAATACTATTACTTTAGTTTTTCTTCTGATGAATCAGGGTGTTAATTGTTGTAAACTGAATTTTATGTTAATCTGATAGAAGAACTTCAAGAAGTAGAGCTTCATAAGTTCAGCTTATTCCAGTGGTGAGGGGTGGTGGACTGTTGTTGCTCGACAGAGAATCCAAACCTGAGAGATGGCAGACTGTCCTCCGCTATTTCCTCTTAGCAGTGCTCTGATCCTGTGGAAACTGGTTCTAAAAGGTGGTAGCAGCCAACAGTGGAGTGGGCAGTATGATGGGGCTTTCACGTACTGGTTGGAGGAATCAGACTTTCTTGCTTCATTTTTGTGGAGTAAGAAAGATTGATGGAGGTTGTGGTGCTTATCTGTAATGACACAGATACCTCTTTTAAAAAGCAAGCCAGTGAGCTACTTCTCTCATAACACACGTTTTTGTTCCAGAAGACGCTTTCTTTTTCAGCTGCTCTGATGTGTGATACAATTTTTTTGATTTAGTTCTGCAGTCCATTTTCTTTCTGAGTTCATTTCTTACACAAGGCATTAGCCAGCTACTGTACCAGGGAGGTGTCATGGGGAAAGAAATGAATGCAGGAGCATTGCTTGTTGCGAGCTTCTTGATGGACTGGATACAAGTCTTCCTGCTTGTTCCTGCAAGCCGTCCTCGGCAGCAATATCTATTACTCCTCATATACACGTTTCCTCTTTCAAATTCTGTCTTCCCCACTGGTACTACTAACCATAGACCCTTCTTCACTTCTGAAGACCATACTGCTTTCTTGTAGATAGGTATCACCAAACTATTTCTTGATCTGAACTGCTGCTGTGTTTTCCTAAGTTCATTCTCTCCCCCGTTCACAGGTTTTTCCTGTTCCCGTCCAGATTTTTCTTACTCCCACTTCTGCACAGCTCTTAGTCCTTCCTGCTCAAAACATTTGAGAAACATGTTTACAGGTCTCATTCTTTCGTAACCACCTGATGCACTTTATAAACTGCAACAACTAAGTATCTCTCACCTCCTATACATCTATCTTATAGATGCACTTCTGGGCTGACTTTAATTTCCTTTGATTTTCCTCAGTTTCTTTCTCAGAGCTCCCAATTCATCCAAAATCTGGTCAAGCCCTTCAGTTCCGTGAAGGGCAGTGCATTGAAATCCATGCAGATCTGCTTTCAGCTGCTTTTTCACAACTTTGATCTTACCCATCACCAACCTTCTCTTATAGTCTCTTGCAGAAACCTTCTTCACCATTTCTTTCCCCCATGTGCCACTTAGCAGGTTCCCTAACATTGAGTCAGTGTTGAATTGAACTTTATGGGTTTGTGAGCTTTAGTCTTTGTTTCCCTTTTCCTCTTCTTTTTATTAGTACTTTGTCTGCTACAAGCAAATTCTATCCCGCCCCAATAAAATACAAATCATTCTCTGATGTAGAGCCCACGCTGTGCCCTCAGCTAGTAAAATAGCATTTAAATGAATATCTTAATATGTTTTGTTGTTTGTATTATTAACAGCTTTCTGGTTGTAGGCGTAATGACTGGTATTGTTTCTTCTTTTTTTTGTCTTCTTGCGGTACAGTTAGGCAGTTAGTACCCAGAGAAAAGCCATGTGGTCGGATTTGCATCTAAGTCTTTCCTAGCCTAGGACAAGGTGGATTTTACAGCATGTAGGTCAGACACATGCTGGTAGGCTACTTCTGTCAGCAAAGACGTTGCATTTTTTTGGTACAAAACAGAATTTTGGTCATTGAAGGTTTTAGGTTAATACACGGGAAGTGTCCTGGATGCAGCATATCTGCAAAATTTATTCTCTGTATTGTTGTAAAAGATGCCTCTTGTATTTGGCCAAGTGATTTGGTGTCTAAAAATGGTGTTGGTCCTTATCTGCACGATCCGTTTTCATACATGTTTGTAAGAACTTGGGAGCTAACCTCTGTTACTATGCAGTTATAGTGTTACGATGTTTGGAGTTTCACCTCCCCATTGGCTGTACTGTGGATTTCCATAAATTCCATGTTTGGAAGTTTTCCAGCCACTATAGCCTAAAAGGCTTTAAAGACAGCAAGGATAAATCTTAATAGTAAGCAGGTATTTTGGTTATTAAAATGTCAGAAGATGCAGCGTGAGAAGATGAGGGAACTCTGTTTTTGCCACTGTCTATTGTTTGATCCCTGCAGTACTGTTTTGAGAATGAATATTTTGGTGATGATTATTAAATAAAACGTTAATTGAGAAAATGGACCAATTTCTCAGGTGAATAGGCTTACTGATGTGATGTGGCATATTCCACTAGATGCCACGTTTCCACCTACGTGGAAATAACCCACTGATTTTGTCAGTAAAGTCGTACCAAGTGGTTCAGAAGGGCGTTAGATCAGGATTTGATTGCATACATCCTACATTGCG
>NW_010411375.1:23022-46388 GCF_000710305.1 Buceros rhinoceros silvestris | reverse complement strand
TTCAGCAGGGCGTTAGATCCGGATTTGCTTGCCTAACTCCTAGTTTGAGCAGGGAATGAGAGGGATGGGGTAAAATGTATTTCACCAAAACTTTTGTGAATGTGGGTGGATACCTGTCATCTCTGTGACGTGCTGCGCAGCTTTATTGTGTAACTAAAGCAGAGTCTCATCTCTGCAGACATGCTGGAGTTACTATGAACATATTCGACTATAATTTAATTGTGCAACCTTTTAATGTTTCATTAACACACTTTATTTAACGTTACATTGTCTTTAGAAACGTTAGGTTAAATTGGCTCCTAAGATTAAGAGTCTTTTAAGTCTATAAAACACAATAATTTTACTTATGGTCAGCAGCTTTAGCAATCACCATAAAATATACCAATTGTTTTAATTTCAACAGACTAAGTTGTCAGTTGATAAGTAGTCAATAGTAAGAAGAAATTGCATTTTAATGTTGCTCATATTCAGTTCATAGTATTTCTGCAGTTGATTACGAGCGACAAAATTGAATTTTGGAATCACAAAGCATATATGAGCTGTGCTGAAGTGCTCTGAGCAATTCATACTAGGCTTTCTAAAGTAACAGCTACAGACCATGAGAAATTGGTTTATATGTTGATGTTACCTTTCCCAAATGCAAACCTGTAACGTACATGAGAGATTATCATAAATTACTGTACTGCTATTTTGAGACTTCATTTAGGTGGTATATCAACAAGGCCAGTGCTGTTAGCTATTGACTTATGTAGGTTTTTTCATTGGCAATTAGCTTTTTTTTTTTTAATAGTAACCATGGAAGCTTTAGAGTTTTTTGGTTTTATGGGGCTTTTTTAATGAAAAGAAGTGGTAGAAATGGAGTAAAACTTATCTTACGTGCTTAACTCCAGGTAAGAGAAATAACAGTTCAGTCTGTATGGTGAAACTAGGGAGAGATGCCCTGTTTTCTCGTTTGTTTGGTTTTGGTTTGTGTGTTTTGTTACTGCTCTCTTCTCAGTAGAATGCAAATATGGTCCATCTTGAGAGACATTACGGAGACAGGTGGATTTGACATCCTATGTCCAGTGCCATGTCTTTATCTTAGAATAGGGAATAGAATCTAAGTGACCAGGAATGATTCAAAGTTCATTTCAGCAGCAAATTAAGAAAGCGGTTGGAACTGAGAAACACTATATTGGGTGATGTAAAATGAAAAATTCTAAAGCATTTAAAAAAATTTCTCTTAGATAATTTCTAAAGAGGAAACATTGTTTTGACATGAACAAAGATGAAACAAACTGCCAAATTCTGTCAAAATTTACAGATGTTTTTTTCAGGCCAAACAAAATTTAGTGATGAAACTATTGAGCTAAAAGATTGCCCAGCTCAGACTCCTGGCCCTGTTTTGCGATAGCACACAGTACGGCTATAAAATGAATCTCTTTGATATTAATATATGTGTTTATTCTTAGTACAAAGTGTATTTACTGTCTCTATATGCACGAACACGAGCAGTTACCACATCTAATGTGTGGCGGCCTGTGTGTGGTTTAGTCTGATGGAATTGTAGCAAGCTATGGCTTGTAAATCACAACAATTATCTTCAAGTAAACGTTCCCAAGTTTCTCAGGACTTAAGTAAACCAGTCATAGATGACTTACTTAGGAAGTAGATCTAGTATAATCCTAAAGATACTTTAATATTACTTGGTTGTTGCTGTGAAATTGTTGGAAATTATAATTAAAATAAATGAAAAAGGCAGTCCTTCTGTATTTGTGGTATGTATTTTTGCTGTGTAACTGAATCATTGTGAGTGGGTTGTTGTTTCATTTTTTTAAGTCTCCTTTTTTATTTTGTAATACAGCCCTTGAAATAATGAGCAAGTGAAAACAGTTTGTTTTCATGAAACCAAACAGTCTTTAATATAGTTGTTATTTCTCTCTAAAGGCTCAGTCCTGATCCCACTAATTTGAGTTACAGGATTTTCTGCCTTTTAAATTAGTGAAAATAGGATAAAGCCAGACGGTAGTTTAGCAAAGATTGGTGTAAGCAATTTTACATAGTCACTGTTCTGTTTAGCTCCTTTTCTGTTTTAAAGTGGTAAATGCATGAAGTACTGTAATACTTTTACAGCTTTTATGTGCATTAAGAAAAGGAGATGCAGTGTTTGCTTTCCACCTGTACTTTGCTCACTCTTAAAGTACAATTATCCCAGAGTACAAACTAAATTTTCCAAGATTTTTGTGCTCCTCTCCTCTCATAAGGAGGTTCTCTCTTTATTACAACTTGTGTATGAAAAACCTACTCAGAAGTTACCAAAAAATATCACAATATAGAAAGAGTAAGGGGAATTTAGTCCATTGATGTTGATTTCAGTGTTTGACTACAGTCCTCTCTAATAAAAATGTAAATAAAATTGTCTGACAAATTAGAATGTTTACTGAGCTTGGGGAAATCATGTTAAAGTTAAGACTTGTGAGGGCTTTGGTTCAGAAATAAAACAAATATTTGGAAAAAAAAGATTTTTTTTTATTATGTAAGGTTATGTTTAATCCTGGGTGAACACGTATTACAGTACATGTGAAGCTGTTGTTCCCTTATGGAGGTTGATTTAGTCTTAGGGTATATTGATATGGAAAAGTTCAAGCGGGTTAACCAGCCTGGCATTCATTACTCCCACTTTTGCCCAACTTACTTTTTATCATTTCTTGGCCAAGATTACAGCCTCGTAATATTTGACTGAGCTTTTACATATGTGTGGAATTATGCCCTAATACAGTTTTAGTGGGTTTTAGTAACTGTGATGGAATCATTCGTGGTATCAGCCTTCTTCAAAAGATGTTGCATCTTACTATTGTTCTGCTTTCCATGAGCCAAACAATTAGCAAAGAAAGAGACGTAAATGTGCAAAGCGTAGGTTGGTCACTATGAATGAAATAAGAGGGAAATTATGTTAAATGCTACTTACACTGGAAAGAAAGATTTTGTTACTGCTTAGGTAAAAAGGAGGTATTGGTTATACTCGTACCTTGGCACCTTGGTAAGTCTGTTCTTGAGACTCTTCTCTTACATTTCATGGTGAGGAGAGTGTGAGGAGAGAGACCAGATTTCAGGTCTCGTTCATCTTTGACTATGGTTGAAACTACATAAATATTAATTCCTTAAAGAAAAAATCTTTAGTGGTAGGCTTAAAAATCAGTTCATGTGGTTGAAGCTGATGTCTGCCATTGCCATCTGACTTTACAAGTTATCATCTTTTTTATTTGTTGACGTTAAGTAGTTTCTGTTTGTTTAAAGGTATTTGCTTGAAAGCCCTTATCCATCTTGAAATCTGGTATAGTATAACGTGGAAATCTTTGTGTATAAATTATAGCTGCAGTTAGCGTCATGTAATGCAGTAATATCACTAGTATTTATACTTGACAGGAGACGTAATTTAGATGCTTCTCTGCTTTTTTGAATAGCTTGTAGGTGTTACCTGTTCAGTTAATTCACTATATTAAATGCCATTGGTTTTACCCTGTTGTACCTTTAATAAATTTTAAAACCTGTTTGAGCAATAAAAAAACCCCACCAGAAATCTAACGTTAGTGGAAATTGAAATATTAGTATCAGTGATACAGGGTTAATTGAATGTCAGGAAAAAATACCATCCAGAGGATGAAAATGCTAACTCCTTTATTTGTAACTTCTCCATTGAGCATAATTTCAAGGTGGTTTAAATGCTGAAATGAGTCTTAAAATGTTGGGAATAATGCATCCTAAAAATGCAGTTTATAACTGTTGTGTTATATTTGAACAGAAAATCTAAAGCCCTTTTTGGAATGGTAATGAAAGGAGGCATAGAAATTAATCTCCTTAAAAAGTGCCTAAGAAAATAAATAGGCAGATGACTTTGTGAAGAGCATTCTGGTGTGTGAGGAGTCTGCTGCCGAGTAGTCTTTATTTACTTCCATGGAGTAAGTTTTGATGCTCGTTCTTGGTTCCTCGAGACAAGGATGTTTGAATATGCCTGTCCGTGTCCACAGAGTGGACTCAGGAGTTGAGTGCTGTTGTTTCCAGTCTAGCTGGATTCTGGTTGTGTGAAGGCGTGTAACCGATATTTACAAAGTCTCTCTGTTAAAGCTCCAGTTAGACTGAAAAAGAGGAAACCGTTTTTCTTCTGTGCTGCCAGCAGCAGTTCACTTAGCGATGGCACTAAAGCTTTGTCTGTTCTGTGCCTTGATCTTGAGGCTTCAGTATGGAACTGAACTTGTTTCCATTTTCTCTTGAACTGATGGACAGCCAGAAATGAATGTGGTGGTTAGATTCATCAGCTGGGAATGAGGATGGGATTTATTTTGGAGAATTGAGAAGTAGAAGACTTACGTATTTTCTGTTATGATTATGGAACTTATTTATACATTGATTGGATATTGAATGGGCAGCATCTGGAGTCCCATTACATATTAGCCATGTGAAACCCTTTGTACTTTCAGACTGTATCTAGAAATGCCAGATGTATGGAAATGGAGTGATACTAGTAGTATATGGTATATATACGTGCATGCTGCTACACTAAACTAGACCATATGCTCCAAGTAATAGAAATAATCAAGGTCCAAGAAATTAAATTAAAAGTGATTTTAATATCATAATTCTCAGGCGATGAGTACCAGGACATAGAGGTCTGTATTGCTGATTTGAAAATTTTTCTCCAGTTTTCAGTGTCCAGAACTTTGCACTGACGTGCCTGTATTGTGTTTCGTCATTACTTACCACTACCATAAATAATCAAACCATTACAAACAGGGCCCTTGAAATATTAGTCATTCCAGTCCCGTTCTTAATGAGTAACCGTTGATATTTCAGTAAACATCATCATACTGGATGTTAAATGTACCCTCTCTATTATCAGACAGACACAAGTTAAGTTCTCGTGTTTAAAACAAATTACTGAAGATCAAATATAGGAATGATACAAGAGGCACGTGTATTGCTCGCTCCTCCTCCACATGTGCTTTAGGGACATGGCTTAGTGGTGACCTGGTAGTGCTGGGTTGATGGTTGGATTCAGTGGTCTTAAAGGTCCCTTCCAACCAAAACCATTCTCTGACATTAGATCTTTCTACTGTGGACCTACTCTTAAAAAAAAACAAATGAACAAAAGCTGTGAGCACCTGTTTGCAACCTTTTATTTCATCACAACAGTTGCTTCAATATGCAAGGTATGTACAAGATGAGGTAGTATCTGAGGAGAATGGCCAAGAAGCAGCCATGCCAGCCGGAGCTGTCTAGCACCTTTAGTAGAGCTTAAAAATTTTGTACCATTGCTGCATAACTAATGTGGCGTTAATATGTTACAGCGACAAAGTGGTAGTGTATGAAGCATACACAATTCCAGCATGATGGGATGGTGGACTTCACACCAACATATGAGAAGCAGCAGTAAATCAAACCCCTAATTCTTCATGTTTTAATGTTTTTACCTTATTGATTGGAAATGCAGTGTAAATAAGAGTCACACATTCTCGGTGAGCAGATCTTTTTCTTTGCTCATCATCTTGTTGATCAATGGTATGATTTAGAAATAATAAAATATGTCCCCGACATCTGTTTGAAATAGATTGCTTAAATAGTGCATATTCAGCTTTTTTGTTTTGCTTTGCCTTTTTAACAGTGGGGATTACCGCACACCTAAGGGATAAGTGTAGAGCTGTAGATTAAATCACAAATGCAATGTAAATGCATCAAAACATTCTGCAAGCATAAGCACCATATCAGTTGAAAATACTGCATTAATAGAATATTAAGGATCTGGCTTGTACTCCTAAATAAAGTTATTGAGAGCCCAGTCTTCTGTATGAAAGAGCATGGTTATGGTACCTGGGTACCCTTAGTAGTTTTCTTTCTTTCCAAACTGAATATTAAATCATCTAGGGTTTTTTGTTTGGTTTTTTTCTCCAATTCTATTCAGTGTCTGCACTTTTCCACATGTGAAAATGAAGTCAATACCTTTCTAGAGGAGTTTATAATCAAGGCTGAATGCTTAGGCCATGTAGTCTACCTCTAAAAATTAACCAGAACTGGCTGCATCCTCAAAGGGAAAAACCTCAACCAGGTAGCATTCTTCTATTGCGTGTTAGAATACACTATGAAAAAATCTACTGTGGCTCTTTCTCCTAAGAGTTTGTAAGCGAGTTTAAAAAACCAAGGGAAATAACAAATGAGATTGAAGGAGTGAAAATCATGGAATACAATTGAAGGGAAAAAGAGCGTTACTGTTTGGTGTCTGTCTGCAGAGACCACTACCTATTCCTTTTAATGTGGTGGTCTGATACTAGAGAAAATCTGAGGGTTCAAAACTTCAGGTGGTGCATCATTTAGGGAAGATCTGGAGAGAAAGGTAAGGTGAGAAATAAATTAAAAGGGAAGGAAACCAGCTGCATTTGTAGGCCTGTGCAAAACTGAATACGCTCAAGGTGATTTGAAAATGGTGCAGGAGGAGGAGGAGAGGTGAGGTGGAGCAGCAGAAAAGCCGTGGGGGTTTTGCTGCTGTGTTCCAGATAGGTTGCAGCGGGCAGATACATGCTGCCTGCTTCCTGATGCCGCTTGACAGAATAGTGCTTTTGACAGATCTGAACAATTGCAAATTTGCCTTGACTGATGCAATCAAACACTGAACTTCTTGTTTAAATATTTCTAGTGACATGTACATGCTCTTCCACAAGCTTTGAGCTTGCGTTAGATTACATCGTGGTCCTCTGTAATTAAGTTTTTGTATCTTTTCTGTTCATGTGAAATCTCATGGGAAGATTTGTGGCAAGAGGGTCAGCAAAAACCTAAACTTCACAGCTTTTCTGGAACTAATATTGAATTGTGATATCCATTCATAAATCAACTGTGAATTGCTCCAGCTTGAAGTTGTGCTTGTCTTTGCTCTCTTCCTTAGATGGTTTCACTTTGTTTTGGTTTTTCCACTTGCATTTAAGAGCCACTAATTCCTGTAATTTCTAATCAACTTTTGTATTCTGAGAAATGCTAGGGAACTTGAGGACAAAAGGGAAGGTGGAGGGGTTGGGGTTTTTTCTTCTTTTGTTCCCTGAAGCATCTTTTGTGTGTGTGCGTAAGTGTTTTGTAAAAAAACCTCCAAATAACTTTAGATCTGGGAGGTAATTAAAAGTGTTTTCAGTTTTCCCCCGGTAAGGAAAGCTGTCTCCTTGGGCTGAGATGAAAGGGCGCTGAGGGCTCACCCTTGTGCTGTGTGGTTCAGTTTGTCTTCTGTAGAACAAGGCTTGAGATTTCCTGAACCTTTTCATTGTGTCCTGTTAGAGTGAAAACTCTACAGGTGTGTTGGACGCCTTATCCGTCCTAACCTTGACCGCTGAGATTACCACGATTTCTAAGAGGAAACTATGTTTTGGTGTGCACAGGGGTTTTGTTTGTTTTCAATTAACTGTGACCTGCTCCACAGGTTTCGTGTGAAGAGCGTGAGAGAGCTGAAGGAGGACAAAACTCTGTTACCAGTTTTCTGTGTTGTTACTTGGAACATGAGTTTATGACCAAATGATGGTAGTTGTCAGGAAAAGAAATCTATTGATGGGAATCTTACGAATGACAAAGTTTGAAATAAATTAGAAGTGGAAATGGAGGGTTTTTCAAATAGAGCCACACTCCAGTGAGTCTGTTTACCTACTATAAACTGATGCCTAGAAACAACTTAAATACTCATTTCCAACGCTGAGGATGAGCGAGATCAATTCAAGGCTATTGTGCCCTGAATTTCCAGACAGCTCATTGTAATTAAGAAATAAACCTCAAAGTTGTTTTCTTGATTTTTCTCTGATTCTTTGCTCGGGCATCAGAAATGTGCTCTTGGTGCCTGCTGTCTACAGGCACTAGAAGACATAAATAGCAGCGTGCCTGTTAACAGAAGTTGTTTGTATTTGTGCAAAATTCCCCTCCCAAGCTGACTTAGTGTTCCAGCTCAAAAGGGCTGTGGGATTACCGGACTGTTAATAGATGAGAAGACAACTTCGTGTACCATGAAGATGATTGTGACCACAGGAAACTTGTGTCGATACTGCTTTGGGACATAATGGTGTAGTATGGAAACTTCTAAAAGGTTATTTTCTTAAACTGTTAATAAAACTTGTCTCCTGTTACAGTTTCAGCTCCTAGGGATAAAACCCAAAGTGTGGTATCTGCCTTGTCTGCAGAATAAAAGAGGAGCTCTTCTCCTAACCGTTAATGCTGGGAGCTGAACGTCCCGTTAGAGCTGAGTAAAAAAGCATGGTTCATTACTGATGGGAAACAGAACTGTAGAGCTCTCAGTTAAATAGTACTTGTTAAAAACTATGATCATTTAAAGGAATTACTGTTGTAGCCCTTTTAAATGTTTTGATGCTTTTCCTTACACTGGGTGGGATTTGTATATTAAAAGAAAAGGGCAGAAAAGGGCACTGTTTCGGAAAGATGATGTTTCTGGGGAAGCACGCAGCTAAAACTGGAGAGCAGATGAGCTGCATAGGCCTAAGGGACACTGATAACAGAATTAGTAGGAATAAAGATTTGTTGTTTCCTGATTGATGAAATAACTCATCTGTGGTGGGGAATATGTAGATGATACTCCCTGAAGTGCAATTTGCCTCCAATTTCTGCATGTTCCCAGATTATATCCAAATTCACTTTTACCCTTCTGGTAAATGTAGTTAATGGGGGAAATGCAACAGCCCTGTTTTACCTGTCTCTGCTGCTTGGTCTTAGCAGTCTGTGAGGGATGTTCCGCTCACCTCGGAAGGCGCCTTGCCCTCCCTCCAGCATGCAGGACTGTTCTTCTCTCTTGGTGCCTGTTTCTCCGCTCCAGTTCTTCCCGCTGCTCACGTGTTCACCAGTGCTGTTGGCAGTGATCCCCTGAGTCCTCTTCGGTAGGTAGCTGGCATCAGCATAGTAGAAGAGCTCTAAGCAGAGTGTCATTCATCAGGCAGAACAGGAATGGGTTCTGAGGTTGCTGGATTGTAAAGCATCAAGTGCCCCGATGCACGTTCGTATATAGGTGACTGTGCGTTGTTTGGGTTTTTATCGGTCTACGTTTTCAAAGCAGTAAAGCTTACTTGAAACTATGCTCACTGCGTGGTTTTTCTGTTACATGGAATCTTTGTTTATAAACAGAGCAAAGGAAACATAAATGCTCACTAGAAGTTTTAAGCTCTTGGGGCAACTTGTCAACCTTTCCAAGGAGGTTGGGATTGGAGGGGGAATTATTTTTAGAACCAGAAATGTACATTGCCAAGTAAGCATCCAGTTCTGCATTTTTTTTAAGTTAAGACTAAAAGACTAATGATATCCCTTTTAATTCTTTCTCCTGACATTTCCTGAACAGCTTAGCTGAAGTTCTTTGCTACAGGCAAATAGGGTTTTTTTTATATGAGTAAGGGGATAATATCAGGGTCAGATGTAGGATTTTCCATATCAGATAAAAAAAAGTAGATGATCTAGTTCAGTGTAGTGCTTCTGGACCGTGGTTACCTAACAGCGGAGACAAACTCGTGAACCACAAATGTTGTTTTGACTTAGATGCTTTTCAGTTGATGATAGAGATGGTGGCAGCCCCAGCAGAGCTCAGTTTAGTATCCAAGTCTTGTTTTTAATATACCTCTGATCTGAACAAACATATATTTAGCAAGTACAAATACATATATTTGGAGAATGTACCTCTAAATAAGTGAGCATTTATTGAAATGATAAATCTAAGGGTGGATATAATTAGCTAAAGAATATAAATCTCCTGAAGAGAAGTGCTTTTTAATGAGTGGTGTACCAAGATGACAATTGTCAGTTTGAATTCTGGATACTGTAGACTTGCTGAAATTTTATCTCACTGAAAAACTAAATTAATTAAAATCAATTCATTCCTCCTTTGCAGTCATATAGACAAAAGAATTTCAAAGGATGCCAGTTAAAAACGGTTTCAGTAGTAAAAGGTTCTAAGCTGTTTGTAGAATGAATGAAACGAGTGGTTCTGAATATTGGGGGTGGGGGGGGGAAAGACTTGGGATTTGGTTGCTGCATTGCAATTTCACCTTTTCTTCAAGTTGCCTAGTAGAATTCACTGAAGCCGTAATTTGTAGTGATAAGGTGACTGACCGGGATTTAAAGCCCCTTTTCTAAATGAATTTTGAAGGTAAGTCTTATCTGCATAGTTCTTGAGGCAGTGGACTTTGTTTGTGTGTCTAAGAATGCGAATGTATTTTTCAGGTTTGGAAAAGAGGAAAAAATAAGTATTTATATCCTTTAGTCACAGAGTAGTTACTCATCTGGGAGGTATATTAAGCAAATAGCTGTTAATTTCTGCAGGCCTTAATACCACATTGGATTATTACGTGATGTGCAACATATTGCAACTCTCAGTTATCACATCTGTGTAAATTAAAAAAAAAAACCCAAACAAAACCAACATTGAATAACTAGCTTTAGAAATATGCAATAGAACTTCTGGTTTGTGCCACTGACAAAACTCCCATTATTCTTCAGCACTTAATTTTTTGCACACTATGTGGAAAACACTTTCTGTGCCAAAACTTAAGTAAGTTTATGTTATGGAGTATCTACTTCTTCAGCAGAGGAAATATTGAGCAGGAAGTGCTGCTTGCATACTCCTGCCATCATCAACAGAATATTTTGACTGTTTATGAAATTATTCATGGAGTTAATTTTAAAAGGGTGAATTGCTGACACCTTCTTTTTATTCATGATGGATCTGCAGTTCTGAGATTTGCCCAGAAATATTCCACTATTTGTGATTTGTCTTTTTTGGCACTACTGTTAGTATTTGCAAATCTTGTAGACAGGATTTCTTTTCCATTGCTACTTATTAGAGAGCTGTGTGCTTTATTAACAGGAATATTTTGCATTTTCATCTGTGGCAACTTCTCTTTGATAAGCTCAGTGTTCTTTATACACGCTAATGAGCTGTTGGAGTAGTCAGGATTTGAATGGGATATTGTCCAGTCGTATTGTTATGTGAAAGTTACTTACTTAAGACACCAAGAGGTTAATAGGAATTAAGCATCCATGGGCCTTAAGAAATAAAATGGTTTTAAATGCCTTGTTAAGAATTTCAGGGAAGTCTAGGAAAAGCTTTAAATATAACTGATATCATTTTAGTCGTGGGTTAACTTTCCTATTAACAGAAAGGTTTCCCAGTGGAATACCGGGGAGGTTTGAAAAACTTCTTTCTTCTTCTTTCTTCTATCTAAAGTTTGTATTTCAGTATTCAAACAACATAGCCATGGGTACTGAATATACTGCTATTAAGTAGTGAAAATTAGTGATCATAAAGTGAAACTGTGTGTACTTTGATATACTTGATAATACAGCTGGCATTGGTACTGAATCCAACACAGTATTGCTGTGAAATGATTGATATGTTGCTTATATAACAACATAACAGCTGAAGTGATTTTTCAGCATCATTTGGAAATAGATAGAGACTTTATTTTCGGTTGTCATAATATTCCACTTTAAAACAAACGTACCACCCAACAATGATAAATGTGATTTGGGCTCTTTTTGAATGAGCTTGGTATGATTGTTATGTATTGCTTGTGCTCTATGCTCCATCATAAAAATGAACTTCTACTTGCTATATACTTTACCTTTTAATTTTGAGTAAACTTTTGTATTGAACAGTGCAGCTTGTGGGTGGCTAGGTATAGTGTGTGAGGAGAACTGGTGCCAAATGATATTGGGCACCTCATTTTTAACAGTATGTTTTGCGTTTTATTGAGTTGTAGAATCACTAAGATCCATTAGCTGTGAATCAGTAAATGTTAAAAGAAATCTAGAGACTTAGTTTTTGTAGCTCTCTGAAATGTTAGCCAAGGTATTTGCCTGGTATCCTTCTAAATGGAGAGCTAGGCTGTGGTGGTTTGAACCCAGCTGGCAATTAACCACCACATGCTGTCTCCCTCCTACCCCCAGGGGCAGGGGAGCAGAATGAAAGGTAAAACGGTGGGTTCAGATGAGTTTACTTGAACTACACAGAGAGAGGAAACAATAGAAATAACAATAACAAAGGGAACTCTTCTCACCACCTCTCCCTCCCTAGCCCCACCTTGTATATATTCTAGGCACCCAAAATGAAATCCCCTTGAAGTACACATCAGAATTCCCCATCCTCCCGCATCACTCACCAAGTGCACCCAGGTTCCTGAGCAAAAGCAATCCCGTGGATGGGTTTGCCTTTGCCTGAAGCGGGACTAACCCAGACTGTCTTCCCTAATATATTCTTCCTGGGCTTTACAGGGACTTTATCCCCTTCTACAGTGTGTAGGAGCTGTGACTGGGCAGGGCCAGCTCAGTTGGTAGGTCCTGTAGTGTAGTGTTGGCTTTTACCAAGTGTGTATCCCACTGTTTGGAGGTCCCACCCCCACTGCTCTCAGTGTAGCAGCCCAGTCCACCTGCTGATTGTTTTGAGGTTCCTCAGTGGCCAGATGGGTTTTACCCCTGTGCTGCCAGTTGCTCTGCTGTAACCACCCCCACAAGGCATTTGCCACCATCCATGTGTTGGTACAGAGTTATAGCACTGGCCACCTTTCTTGCTTAGTGTTACCTAAAGCCAGTTGGATGGCTTTCACCTCTGCAAACTGACTCGAGGCACCTTTTCCTTTAGCAACTTCAGCAACTTGTGTGGGACTCCACACAGCAGCCTTCCACCACTGATGTTTCCCCACAGTGTGAACAGTGGAACTGTTTTGGTGGTTTGTTTTTTTTTCCAAAACCCTCAATCCACAAGTCTTATTCCGTAACTATGATAATCCCAGAGTATGAACAAAATAAATGACAGTAGGAATCCGTAAGTGACAAAATGAAATCCCAGTGCTGCTTGTGTAGGGCTCTTGCAAAGGACGGTGACCGTTCCTTAGGTACACCTCCAGCTCTCCTTCAGAGCCCTGGTGAAGTGAAACACCCTAATACACAAATTCATCTTGAATGGCTGAGTTAAGTTATATTGTATTTGATTTTACCTTTATAATTGATCTTATTGAAAAGTTGTAAATATAGTGCTCCATAAAACTCTAATACTTCAGCAGTTTTAGAGGGAGATTTAGAATTGTTTACTTTCTGAGAGGAAAATATTGCGGCAGCTGTGCTTAAACGTGTTTTATGTGCTTAGAACTTTTTAAGGCAGAGTTAGAGGAAAAAAACCCCAAAGAGATGCCCTAAATTAGCAGTTGGTAGTTCAGAGGAAGCCGAGACAGCTCTTTCAATCTGTAGATATATAAATCAAATATTGCCCAGATAAGCTCAGGACTCTTTAGTTTTTCATGTGAATATTTAGGAATTCCAAATTTAATAGCTTTATTTTCCTAAGGGCGGACAGACTCTGTGTGTGCAGCTTTGTAGCACGTGGTGTCTTCAAGCCTTTCAAGTATTTGTGTATCAAATGAATTGTATTAAAATTACAGCTTTGTGAGAACTCCAGTTCACTGTGCACCCTTCATCCTCCAACTTCCACCTGACAGAACATGCACCATTTGAATACCTTGGTCTTTGTCAGTATTTGATGATCATCTGTCTCTGGGATGTCTCATTAATGGAAACAACAGAAATTGTGCTTCACTTCACATAAAACTAAACACAGGTTAACCATTTTTAGAAATCTGTTTTCTCTGAAGACAAAAGAAATGAAGGTGATTTCCTGAAGATTGTGGCTTACCTACTCTTAAGGGATATGCCAGATCTTCTCTCTGTGATCTTTTTTCATCATGAAGATACCCTGGAGCAGTCTGAATTTCTTCCTGTAGTCTTCAGGGCCTCCTGGCTCTTTTGCCCTTGATTTATCTTGGCCCTCACTTGCCAGATGTGACGGTAGTTTTTGTGGCTCATCTGGATGTGTGTGACAAACTGGCCAAAGAGACAAGGTACATGAGAAATGCTCAACCACTTTCTCCCAGTGAGAACACCGGTTAAATTTGTCTTATATCCAGTTCTGGGCAGCTGACTGAATAATTTCAGCTTCAGACCTTCCAATTTTAGCCAATTAACTCAATAATCTTGATAATCATGGAAGAGAGATAAGGGAGGACTGGGAGTGATGAACTAATGCACTCGTGCAAGTCTCATTTATTTGCGTAAATTATTACCCTTATTTAATGTCTGATAAGCACAGGAGGAGTATCTGATGACTAATATGAATGACAAACCTCTAAATACAAAATGTGAATGCTCAGGGGAGAAGATTAACTAAAATTAGGGCAGGGTGATCTTGTGTTCATTTTCTCTCTGTATCGCAGGCTAACCTCTGCTGTGATTGAGCCATCATCCAAAAATATTTGCATTTAGTTCTAGTAAGTACTAACAGCAATACATACTCTTTCTCTTGATGAAGGTATAAAATCTTTTAAATCAACTAATGCTGAGGAGAAAAAAGTGCCCTTTTAAGGAGTTTGCATATGTGATAAATTGTTTTACTGAGTTTCTTAATTTTTACTTGTTTAGCTTTTCAAGTTCTTTGTACGTCAAAAATGATGCATCTTCAGAAGACGCCAGTGTGACACCAGTGACACACATCCTTTTTTTCCTAACTAGTGCTGTCCTTTGGGTAGTTGTTTGAATGTAGTGTAGACACATACGTGATCCTACTGACACAAAATTCTGCTCCAGTTTCAGGTTAATGGAGTAGTTGAAGATATGGGAGGTCTTTAGAACTCTAATTTAGGAAGAGATGGTAGTTCACTGGCCCTATAATAAACTTACGTAGTCCCAGTCAATCTTCTACTTTATTGTGTTTCAAATTAAGTGGAAAGTACTAAAGTAAAGACCCCCCCTTCTTTGTCAAATTGTTATTTACCACTAGACTATAATGGAAATACTGGTATTAAACATGAGCATAATGCAGTCCGACTTGGCGGTGCCGTGGAGCTGTTGGGAAGAGTTCCTCGGTGCTCCATCAGTGTCACAAAGTTGATGGTTTTCTTCGGAGGCTGAAGGCACTTGGGACCCTGCCATGCTCTTGTCTTCTCTGCACTGTGAGGCAGGGAGGCTCAGCCTGGAGAAAGTGCGCTGTGAACTCTGTAGCTTGTTTTTCTCAAGGCGGGACTGTTTGGAGGGTCAGTCAGCAAGACGGGATTTGCTGACTGACATGACCAGAGACCTGCAGGGCTGGGGAGAAAGTGGCAGGTAGCTGGTAAGGGTTCAGGCTGTAAAGGAAAACTTTATAAAATCTGACATTTTGTGTTGTTGCACCTCATTTCCTAACAAGGCATGTCTTAGCTCCATTTCTCAGAGAATGGCCTTATTCTAGATTATAAATGAGAAAAATTTTCATAGGAGGGGGGTATCATATCACTTTCTTGCAGCTATACAGAAGCTTTATACCCTTTTCTGATTGTTTTCTCAGTGCTGCAGGTCCCTAAATTTAGCGTTTTAGGTTGAAGAGCTTCAGAGAAACTACCAAATGTTTTTGGAATGCATGAGTTCCTGGCTGCAGAGCTGCAGAACGGGAATACACAGCTGCTGAGCGGATGATCTGCCAGCTCTGTGATGCTTGTCCTTGTTCCCGCTGGACTGTGGGACAGGGCAGGATGCCCTTCTGCTGTGGCATTTGTCACAACTACTTTCTCAGAAAATACCAGTCTGGGTGTCTGCAGTGTCAGGCTTTGGGTGGTTTGCTTTATCCTGAATTTTCTGGGTAATCATTTTACTGCATATATGTAATGCATGTATGTAGCCAGTTGCATTTTGTCAGTTGTACAGCGACTGCTTTTCAAATGTAACCTTAATTAAATATATTGAAAACAAAAAGCCAGGAAATGTATTTTGAGGAAACACATTTGTCCATCAGAACTATTCACTTATTTACGTATACACGGGTGTCCTACCTAAGAATATTTCAGGTTGTGCAGGAATCACACAGTGCTGTTTAATTTACAAATGTCGGTGTACATACCTATATGTTAGTCTGACTTTCTGCTGAGAACTAATGAGAGAAAGATAGACACTGATTTATGGTTGTACTGAATAATTTTTTTGAAAGGGCTTTCATTGCGTGTTTTTTCCGATGAGCTGCTTTCACTGTTGGTAAGATGAAAGTGGCAGAAACTTACTTTTTCCCCGTGTCTTTAGGCAGCCCTTCTACATGTTTGATTTGGATCGGCTTTTCTCTGGCATGTGTGAGAGACTTCAGCTGAACGTGCCATCTTCCATGGGCACTGTTGGAACAGCTAGGTGGCAATGTTCTTCTTGTTTCCTATCGTCGTACTAGTCCATGATTAAGATGCTTATTAATGAGGAGTAGTACCTTGTAGATTTCATACAGAGAATGAAGTTAATTAAAGTAGTTTTTCAGAAATAGTGATCTCATTGAGATTTGAGGAGGAACCCGCCTGTAAAACTATTTATACTTGTTGCACGTACGCTAACTAAAACTAAGCTAAGAAAAAGCAAAGACTGACATCATCATAGTCTTCCATTCTCTTAAGTAGGTCTGTTATATCTAGAAGTAAATTTGCTGATGTATTTTAATACTTTTCCTTAATAAACTACAAATAAGACTTGAAATATTTTCTAGTAAAACTGTTTATTTCTTCGAGTCAGTCAAAAAACTACCCTTGTAGTTGTGAACATTCATTTAACATGCTGGTTGGGAGAGACCTGGCAGAAGAATCCGTAATTCCTCCTGATTTACCTCTCCCTATCACTCTTTACTGGATTTGTCTGGTTTATGCCTGGTCTAAAATGGCAAATGACAAGTGGAAATGCATCTCTTATTAGTTTCCTCTCCAAGGACTGAAAAATGTTGCAGTTGTCTTAGAGGTGTTGCTTTCTTGCCTATTTGCAGCCTTACTGTGTAGCCAAGCCCATCACTCGTAGCATGGAATGCAGAAGAACAAGTCATTATTGTTCATTACGTGTTGCCTTTGTTCATCTTAACTTTCCACAGGAACCTCACCGCTTTCCTTAGTGGCATAGGAAATGGCTGAGGATGACGACAGGACGTGGATTTGACTCGTTCACATGTGTATGCTGTGCTTTAGAGTAAGATTTTGTCTTCACAAAGTGTTACCAGTTTAGGCTTTGGTACAACCAACAGCTGCTGAAGGCAGTGCTTGGCAGTAAATTTTCTGTGTTCGTGTAGATGTCGTATTTTACCAAGTGTCCTACTCTGTAACACGAGGGTGTGATCGAAGTCTGTGGTGGCTCTGAAGGGACGTGGTATGTAAAGCTTTGATATGCATTTTACCACAGCGTAAGATAATTAGGACTCTGTTTTTCATTCGTGTATTTCAGAGTATGGTTTCTCATGAAGAATATTTCCTGAAACCGTGTTTTAAATAAACTTCTGCAGGTGAATTGTGTTAGGAAGAGAACATTCACGTTAGTCTTTTTGTTGTGATGGTAAGAGGATGTGTAGAATCTTATCTGTTGTCTTTATGTTGTAATAATTATACAAAAGAAAAGGAATTGTTGAAAGCACAATATTCTTCTGTATTCTTGGATTAAAGAACATTTTCATTTTAAAAAAAATCAACATATTTTCTATTGTTGTGCATCAGTTATTTAAACTGTTTTGGGTGTTAAAAAGAGGTGAGGCTTGTGTGAGGACTTGAAGGTAGTCAAAATGGTTTTGATGCCCAGTTTCCAAGCTTCCCATACCTGTTGAATTACTGTCTCCTCTTACAAGGGAGGTGTTAAGCTAGATCTTCAAGTATTGGTTGAAACACAGGGAGAAGTCTTTGTGCAGTGTTAGGACATGAAAAACAGTCCTTATTCTTGCAAGAGGTGCTAACAGGCAGGAGTGCTGGAGCTCTGCAGGCAGCGACGGCCTGACTCGTGTCACCCACTCTCTGCCAGGAGGGGAGCAGCTATCCCAGCAGTTACTGGGCTTCTAGATGTGGTTTCCTGACAGATGTTTCATTCTGTGCTGCAGCAGGCATATTGCATGTTGGAAATGTGGAGATACAAACCGAGTTTTTCTAGCCTTCTCTCTTCATCCAAAAGCATCCAGACCATCAAGGTTAAAATGGAATTAGAACCTTTGAATTGAAACTACTGGAATCTTTCAAATGTCCCTTTCATGTTTTTCAGGAAACCACGTGGTAAATACATACGGGACATCTCCTAATGCAATAAATCATTATTATTGTTTGTGTCTCTGTAATAACAGCAGCTTTTTACAAATTATATGTATTTCTGTTTACATCATATTAAGTCACTTGAATCCTTAGGAATTCCCATATATGAAAATTTAGCCTAAATTGAGTTTTGGAAGCAGAACATTTGGAATATTTTTTTATGATGTGAGGTATCTTGTAGAATAGCAGGTCTAATATTGCGTGTGTGTTTTATTTTGTGGTTTTGGTTGTTGGTTTGGGGTTTGTATGGTTTTTAAATCACCAGTTTCTTAGAAGCTGGCAATTTCTAAGAATTAGACAGAATAGAGTTCTGTGTCGTATGGCCATGCCCATCGCTTTACTGTGGTTTCAAACCAGTGGTATATCGCAGTGCCGCTCCAAATACGTGTTTAATATTGTTATATTCAGCACACCCTGAATACCCTTTGAAAATGACTATATTATGTAGCTGAAGGTTTTTTACTTTGATATTCTTGAAACTGTTGGGTAAGTGTACTCTCCCCAGCTGAGAAGTCCAAAGGGGGAAGAGTAAGTCCCTGTCTTTTCTTCTTCCACATATTTGATGAGAACAGTCAGTACGATTAAGAAGGAACAGGGATCTGGTTAGCTTATTCTGCTTTTCAGACTGACAAAGAATAGAATATTGTGGGGGTTTAAATTACCCAGAAACCAGCTATAGTGCAAAGCATTTTTGCCAAAATTTGGTTCGTTATTTTAATACGCAAAGGAGAGTCTGTAATTAAACACAATCTAAGGGGCCTCTTAACAAAAAGCATGTTTTATAATAAAGGTAAATTTTATGTGAAAGCCTTCTATGAATATGTTAATAGTAAATGAGAAGATGCACCAGAGTCCACTTTGTTTCCACCAGTTTGTTAGAATGAGAGGAAGGCTGTGAAGAATGGATGACGTTTGCATTTTTATGTCATAATACTGTGCCCTGGAAACATGGAATTGTTTTTATCAAGAGCCCCAAGGCGGGGTTTTTAATACAGGTCCTGCTAAATCAAACCTCAAAATGAAGCGCTAATGAACTTGCCCTCCTGTGACCACAGAGAGCGGCTCTGTATGCTCGGTTGTACCAGCAGCGTTGCTGGCAGTTCTGGTGTGTGGAGAAGTAATTTCTCAGCTTTCTGTAAAAGCAGGGAAAGCTTTGAGCAAATACGCCATTATTATATCATGACTGTGTAGCAGCGGTTCCAAAACCGTTCATCTCATGTCGTCGGATCATACAATTCTTGAACAGGGAATGGGCAGAAGATAGTTGTGTGGCAGGAGGTGGTGTGAGTGTACTCTCTTTGTTGGTTAGTTTGTGGGTTTTGTACACGATTATATGTAAAATATTAAGCACATAAAATGAGGGGAATGCAGAGAGGTTAGATGAAATTACTTTTTGATTTATTTTTAATGGTTTGTGCTAAATCCAGTCTCGAAGTTCAAGCCACTGAATTTGGTGTTCCAGATAACTTCAGTTAAACTACAGGGAGTGAAAATGTAAAGTTTCAGCAGAGTTCCCTGCAATTTTTGAATTGTATGTTATTGTGGAAAAAATACGCTGTATTTGGTTCATTTCATATTTTTTCCGCAATTCTATTGGGGGGGGGGAAAGAAAAATAATTAAATATATGCTAAATCAGCTTTACTGCCAAACTAGTTTGCTACTAATTAAATATATGCTAAATCAGCTGTACTGCCAAACTAGTTTGCTACAGAATCATCTGGTTGAAAGAGACCTTAAAGATTATTGAGCCCAACTGTTCCCCCTGCACTGCCAGGGTCCCTAAACCATGTCCCTCAGGACTGCATCTACATGTCTCTTAAATGCTTCCAGGGATGGGGACTTCACCACTTCTCTGGGCAACCTGTTCCAATGTGTAAAGAAATTTTTCCTGATATCCAACCCAAATTTCTCCTGACGCAACTTAAGGCTCTTGTCCTGTCAGTTGTAACATGGGAGAAGAGGCCAACCCTCACCTCGCTACCACCTCCTTTCAGGTAGCTGTAGAGAGTGATAAGGTCTCCCCTGAGCCTCCTCTTCTCCAGACCAATCAACCCCAGTTCCCTCAGCCGCTCCTTGTAAGACAGGTTCTCTAAACCCTTCAGCAACTTCGTTGCTCTTCTCTGAATCCACTCCAGCACCTCAGTGTCCTTCTTGAAGTGACGGGCCCAAAACTGGACACAGTACTACATTTGGTACTAGATAAGGTTTCAGCAGTCAGTTTCAGAATAACGTTAAAAATGCTTCAGTTGTATTAAACCGCTAATTATTTTAAAAATGTCAGATCCAGCTCCTTCAGTATATCAGTACAAAATGATGGGTTCTTATTCTGTGCAGTAACTTCTGTGCATACACAAATTTCTAGAGAGGAGAGCGGTTGGATGACAGGGTGTGGTTTTTCAGTCGGCATTGGGGTGATTCTGTTTTTTTCTTTTACCTTCTGTTACGACATATAAAGGAAAGTGCTAGAACTTCCTAAAATTTCTAACGTTCTTCTTGCATTGCATCATTCTTTGAACCTTTAAGTTCATTGATTGCGTAAGCCTTAGATTTGGCAATCTATTTGCCTGTTTTTCTAAGCTGTGAGTCAGAGCCTTCTGTCTTTCTTCTTCAAATTAGGCAATTTTGTCTAATTGTTTTTAGTAGTGTTTGGGTGTAAATAACCTCAGGGTGGGTTTTGGTTTTGGAAATACCTTGTTTCTAGAAAGCTTAGAACATAGGTCTGTGGGTGCTGTAGGGGGGAAATAGATGTGATTTATTTAGGAATAATCATTACTATCTGTTTCTTGTTTGGCTGAATGTTTTTACTTTTTATATCTGAGTGCTTGTGAAAATGAAGAGCTAATAGCATTACCAAGAGTCTGGCATAGTGTATACAGGCCATCTTTACAAGCTTCTGGAGTCTCTTCTGTGCATGGTCTTCCGCCTAAGCCAACTCTCCCTGTTCCAATTGAAAGATTCTTTGAGCACATATTGCTAATCGTCCTGAACGGAGCCAAATTAAATGGTGTATTTTTAATGAGAAAAAGAGTTTGGATTCCTATCCATATGCTTCAACTGATGTCAAATCCTACTTAAAACAGATGCTGACCTCTGTATTACCAAGGCATAAGGCTAATTATTCTTGAACAAATTTCCAGTTTGGGCCATCTATAAGGAACTAGTTTTTACATTTCCAAGGATGTATGTATATATTGTTAGATCAGTGTAACGTACCTGTTACATTTGTCTTAGGATGTTTCAGGCTCTAAATTCCAATACCTTGAATGCACGCTATTGAAAAGAAAGTAAAGCCAAATGTTCTTAGAAGATTGGAACCTCATTCATCTTTACCATGTAGCATTTCTGCTGGGGATTAATCATCAGGAAGATAATTGTGCTTTCTGCTTAAAAAGTGTATGCCATCCTTTTTCTAGAAGCTTATCTTCCAGCTCTTAGCCAGCCATTCCCTATGCACCAGTTGCAAATGGTTCAATCTGGCATTAGTAACTGGGAGAGCTGGTAGCAGTATCTGTTATCCACAGGAGGCTTTGAAACCACGCAGATGGCCATATCCTCTTTCCTCTCCTCCTTTGAGTTAAAATGTGTAAATGTAAATCACACACGGTTAGGATTATTCTTTAGAATGCCTGTAAGTAGCTCTTATGTGTAAATCAGTTAAGAGCTTGAGACATTTATGTGGAAAGGATACATGTAAAAGATTCCTGAGTGTGTTCTCTCTGCTTTTTAGTTTTTTTCCTTTTAGTTAAAATCCTTTTGTAGAACCTCATATACCTGTACGAAGTATATCATGAAGCAAGTGCAAAAGGCTGAACAGGTGATCATGGATGATTCAGGGTGGTAGAGCATCTGGCCTGCAATGAATAGTATTTTATTTCATATAAATTTCTCGTTTAAGCTCTGTTTTAAAGACCAAGTCTGCTTTTGTGAAAGTGCCCATATGGCTAAGTCAGGGTTCGCAGATAAAGATAGTACAACATTAGGGTTTTAGCTGGCAGTGTTGATAGTAACAGTAATATGGATAAAGCCTGTCATACAGATCCTGTAACACTCCATAATCTGAGAAAACACAGAAATCAAACTTGTGGAACTGAATTAGAGATGTGTGGGTATTAAAATACTCTATTCACTCCCATTTAAACTCAGACCATCTGTTGTTTCCAGATGTACTGCTTCCTGCAGCAGTATACTGGGAATGCCATTACAGCAGCAGCAAATCTTTCTGTTGTTTTTCCTGGTTCTGTAGTGACATTCCCAGATGCTCCAAACCATCTACCACTGGTACTGCTTCTTTTGGTGACGGTGCACCATGGCAAGGACTATCATGTTCCTCCACGGGTAATAGAACGGGTGGCAAAAATACCTTAAGACATAGTGTATAATATCGTGAAGGTTCCAGTGGTAAGTTTCAAACTTAAGTACAGTACAACACCTTAATCTGCTGCTGTCTGTAAAGCAATGGGCTGTCACCTCCCTCAACACCACTGCTTGCCTCATTAATATCGCTGGAACAAATTATCACTTCACAGCCCAGAAATCTTCTGTAGCAGTTGTGGTGATTGATGTAACAAGGCTAAAAAATAATGATGAAACGCGTGTTCCAGAAGACAGATTCAAATGGCAGGCTCTTCAAAGGCAGTTAAATGTGATGCAGGAGGAGTCTTCCTGGAATAATGTATTTCCAAATAAATGGCAAGATAACTGTGATATTCCATTGTTATTATAGTTAAGCTAGTTTTGTATGCAGTAATTATCTCTTAAAACTAAGAATACAGGCATAAAATAGCAGTATTAGGTTTTATTATTTGTATTCTAAATATGTGGACAAAAGAAAATGAATTGAGGTGAGAAATAACGTCACTGAATATATCTAGTTTTCCTCTGAATTACTAACTTTGTCATATATAGATACTTAAGAATTTATATTTAAATAAATCATGTCGGTGCTTTTGAGCATGTATTTTATAGCAACCCATCTAGGACTGCTGTTAGGCCAATATACAGCTGGATTGTTATGAAATAATTAGGTAATTTTGTTGTCTTGAAGGAATTTATGGGCTTCTGAATCAAAACACGGTTCTAAGTAGTAAACCTTGTGTGCCAGAGGGTTCTGATGCTCCTCCGAATGAGGTCAGAACTTACATACGCTTGTGTAAGTACTTTATGTACATGAATTGACAGGTTAGTCTCTGATCATAACTGCAAGATGGAGCTGGTATTTATGTCTCCCCCCAGGTGTTGGGGGAGCTGCTCATGTAAAGGTCTGCAGGACT
>NW_010411375.1:16135-22912 GCF_000710305.1 Buceros rhinoceros silvestris | reverse complement strand
CCCTTCCTGCTATTGGGGTGATTTTTTTCCTGCAAGAAATGTAACTTCTCAACTCTCTTACAATGTACCCGAGTTCCTTTAGTATCTGACAGCTCAGTGTAAGGCAGGCAGGAGGATATTATTCTCCGGGGATTCCTGAGTGCTCTTCTTGCAGATCCCGCATCTCCTTGCTGTCCGTTCTTGCAGCAGTGCAGAGGAGCCCGAGGTGCCTGTGGGACTCCAGTACGTACACCTTGTGTTTCTGTGTGCCTGGTGGGATAGCCCTTGTATCTAGGACATCCAACACTTAGAGATGCTAAGAGCTTCTGGGAAGGAAATAACGACGTATGAAGAATTTGGTAATATTTTATGCAAATATTTCTTTTAATAGTCAAACAGATAATTCTGAGTAACTGTTCAGTTTAATCAAGGTTTCCCAAATTTCTTTGTGTGTGTATGTGTGTTCTGTAAAACTGACAGAAAACTGTCACTCTTCTTGGTAGCAGTGCTAAAATTATATTAATACTTTCATTTTAAGATATTTTTATACCATGCTTTTCAGAATAATGAGATGCATGTTAGGAAAATTTGAGGGAGATGATAAAGTGCATTCTCTTGCCCTATTTCTAATTAAAATTCAGATTAGAGGTTTTATATTCTTACACTGACCATCTTAGCATACAAAAGCTGTTTTTCTTATGTAAACCAATGGAGAATTCTGTGTTGTGGTTTCCACATATAGATCAGCTTCTCCCCCAGCACCACTGGACACATACATATAATTGAATTTCAGCTCCCAGAGGTCTGACGTTCTTTCTTTTAAATTCTAATAGAGCAGCCACTTATGAATGGATTGAAATTTGAAGTTTAAAACAAAAAAGATGGTGTCATAGAAATGTCGATGAATCCTTCTCTATGACTTAATCTGGGAGAAAGAAGAACGTGCTCAGAAGCAACAGCGTACTGGAAAATGGAAATGTCTTCAAGTTCTCAAGCTCACGTTTGAAAATGTTGTGAAGAGCGAGATACTAAATGTGAGATACAACAAGCTCTAGAGGAGGAAGATGAACATAGTTGGGATGGAACTTAAAATAGCTCTTTTAAGAATATAGTTTGTAATCAAACATTGTTGTGTGTTATATAGGTATAATAAAAGCATTAATAAATGAATAGACATGATCTACAAGTGCTGAAGTGAGCAGGCTGGATGTTCATTTCACGCCAGGAGTTCTGACAACTGCCCTGTTTGTTTTGCACTTGGATGCTGATACATGCTTTCCTATGATGCCAAAAGTTTGGGTTTTTTCTTTTTGTGGAGTTAGTGTAATTTGATAAAGAAACCCCTCAGTGTTTTTGACAACTGGCAGTGCAGTAGACTTGAAATTGCTACGAAGACTCAGCCGCTGTATTTTAGTAGCCCTCATTGTTCAAAGAAACATGCGATCGGTGCAACAGGGATTTGCAGATCAGAGCAATGTCAGGGTCAGAGGATGCATCTTTTACTCAATTAAAAGGTTTCTGCTGAGTTTGGTGGCTCTTAGGTCATGATGTCTTAGAAACGGGGAAAAAAAAGTGGTATTTGTGTTTAGAGTCTCTCAGTGTAGAGTCGCCACAAGAAAATGGTTTTGTGGCCTTCATTTAAACTATACAAATAATCTAGATCAGTTCACAAGGGCTGTCCCCTTCTGCTGGGAAGGAGTTAAAAGTGGAAGGAACAACTGAAGATACTGGGCTGAAAACTTGAGAGTGTGTCGTGCCCTTTTATTTTCTCGTGATGGAGACTGTTTGACTAACAGTTTTGGCTCAAGGGTGCGGTTGACCCATTCTTGTTCATGATGGTTTCAGATGTGGTGTCAAGGATTTGTTGGTTTTCTTTATGTTCCTAGTGCTGTTCAACTATTTACTAAATAAGAGGAACGTGTAAATAATTTTCTGAACTTGTAGCTGTCCAGAGAATTACAAGAGTGAATTTTCCATCCATCCCTCTGATGCTGATACATTGCGCAACTAAAACGTAATATTAATACTTCAGCATCTGACTAAATTTAGATTGTTGTAGTATGGAGAGTTCTGGAATTTTTAATTCTGGAAGAACTTAGGCCATCTGTTGCTTTGAAGCAGAGAGATTTAGCAATCAAGTACAACAGTAAGAAGGAATTTATCTAGGGAGGCTATTAATTAACAAACTTGGATAAGGTTCAGCATCTTCTTGCCTTTAAAAGTCAAGTAACTTTTGACAAATTGGTTAGACGATTAGATTTTTTAGTTAGTATTGCATTAAGTGTTCTTTATTTTCACTGCACCGCTACTCTAGAAAAGGTAACTGGAAGAAAAATACACCTATATTTTTAAATAGTTTTAAATAGTTCTACTTTTTTCTTTTCAGAAAAAAAGAGCAAAAAGAAACTTAATTTCATCTAATTGCATGTGGTTATCTGAGAAAATTCATCTCAAGTAGTGAGGTACTTTCATAGGCTGTGACTTGCTTTCCACTGCCTTAATCAAAAATCTGTCTTCCAGTGTTTGGAACACCAGAGGAAAAAAAAAAAAGAAGAAAAAAAAAAAAAGAAAAAAAAAAAAAAAAGAAAAAACAACAGATCGCTTGAAATGCAGATACCTCTTCCCAGCCTTTATGTAGTAATATTATTGGCCTTCACTTATTTTATTCCTCCTTGAATATACATAATCTATAAATGATAAAATATCTGCAGTTGTCATTGCTGTGTGAAATTCTTACTCCATTGTAGAGGACCAGTGGAGCCCATGTTCCATAGTGACCGATGGAAGCTGAGTGGGTGGGAGCCTTTCTATCCTCTCAGTTGCTGATTCTTCCTGTTAGTGCTCATATGAGCAGACGGATGTTTGCAGCTTGTGGAAAACATCAATAAAAATATTCTTGAGCTTGTTTTTCTGAAGTCTGATAATAGCATTTTCTTGGTAGCAGGGATTATTGGTGGAAGCTGGTGATTTTTTTATGACTTAGAGGGTTGTTAAAGATAACTTTTGGTGACTGAGTGTTCTGGTACTTTCTCGGGAGTCCCATGACAGTAGTTGTGGGGAGTTGTTGAATGACTTCTTGCTTAGGAAATCATACTGAGGAAAAGGTCAGAACAAAAGCCATTTATCCTCTGAAAGCCATTTTAACATTACATACCATGTTTCCTTCCTGAAATCCTTTCCTCCTTGGGCTTTCATGACTCAGCCCTCTCCTGGATCATTTGCTTGTCTCTAATCCTTGCTTCATTATCCTCTCTTCTCTTACCTTTACAGAGGAGTTTCACTGTCTTCCTTAGATTGCTGTCATTGCTGTCTTGCCCACTTCTCTCTTTACAACTTTCCTCTGGGCAGTCTGACAGTAGGAGTTTGGCAGTTGGTTTATTGGTATTTTCCTACCTACTATTGTATTCTGCCTGAAGGAATCTGGCAGAGTTTGATAGCTCAGGCTCACTGCTGCCGCAAGCTCATTTCTATGACTTCTGGTTGACCCAAACTGGCAAAGCATATGTGCTTTTTGTGGTTACATCCTAAGATAAAATTGCTCCTCTGACAGAAGAGTTAAATCTCTTAATCTTGTTCTGTTGTTCTTGGCTACTGTGGCCGTTGCCTCTGGTCTTCCCTAGATATGTTCCGTTTATAACCATTGAAAACTGTTCTATAAAAGCTGGATTTCTGGCTTGTCAATTCAACACTTCTCCAACTCGCTTTCTCTGCCTCATCGAATATAAATGGGTTCACTTTTTTCTTCTTGAGTCTCTATGGCTCGTTTCTCTTTTTGTAGCCTAGAAGAGGAGACAATTCACACCCAAATCAGCCTGTGCCAAGCTCCATCTGTATCTTGTAAAGTGTTGGGAAAATCATCTCTGTCCCTTTTATTCACCAAAAAGGTTACCCATAAATGTCTGCCAAGTTAGTTCATCATCCTCAAACGCCTGTGCAGAACTCTGTGTTCGTGCCATCTATGGAATGTTTAACACCAATCGCTTTAGATAGTACTGGTTAAAAGGCAGTCTCTGAGCACAATCTCATTATTTGTTCCCTTTTTCTTGTCCCATCTGTTTGCTGTATTCAGCTGTTCTCTCCTGTCTCACTCTTGATTCGTAACCTGTTTGACTCTGATCACTTCTGTTTTGTGCAGTGCCTGCTAGAACAGGAGTCTGCAAAACCTTTTGAATTAAGTGATGGCTATAAGGAAAAGCTGATGCTGTTTGGAGCACTTCTGTGCTACGAATAAGAGTTGTTTCAAGTGAACATGTGGAGAAGCTGTTCCTTCTACTCCTTGACCTTCTCCTTTTTGCCCCTTCACTCAGCATTTATGATTGATACATTCTTTGGAACTTAGGGACAAGTCAGAGCATAAAACTTTTCTCTGTGACACAGGAGCCTCAAAACTTATTTCTGCTTTATACCTGGCAGCAAAACTAAAATGAAACATTGATCTTCTCATCAGTATTTATTTAGTGATTTTGGATTAAGCTCTAATTGTTCAGATATTACACAGAAATTTACTCAATTTAAAGACCTGCAGACTATGAGGTAATAGAATTAAATAATTAGTGGCCAGCTGCAGGTTGCTGTCCATGGTCTGCGTTGAACATCCTCACTCTATGGGCCTCTCTGCATTTGGTGTCTTAGCAAACGTGCTTTTCACCTTCTGAGTTATGTTTTATAGTAAATCCTTCCAGTTAATGTCTCCTACTAGATTAAATGGTAATTGAAATTTCCCATGTTTCAATTTCCATTAAGAAGTAATAGACAAGTTGTCTTTAATAATTTTGTAGAGTAAACTGTGTAGGAAACTTCGGTGCTTGACAGACTGAAAATGAAGCATTTGGCCTTCCAGAGAGCTTAGATCATTAATCTCTTCTGTGTTCGTGAGCTTACTGCTGTTGGCTGCTGTCTTTGCTGGGTGACACAAGTCTACACAGCCCAGCAGATCTGTTAGAAACCTTAAAAAGGGAAAAGTCACACTAGAGTGTCTCCCTGAAATTCAAATGCTTGCAGGTGTGGAACCAAATATTGGAAGCAAAGCAGGTAAGGATTCTCAGTATTCATTCTGCATACACAAAAATGAAACAAAATTAACAAAATGTAGTAATAGGTAGCATGTATGTCAAGAAGACAAATATATAGGGGAGGTGGATTCACTGGACATAAACTTCATGACTTTGTTCTAAAAAGAAACCGTAAGTGCACATGTTTCAGATTTAAAAAAAGTATTAGTTATAAAAACTTGTATAAATCGTCACTCGAGAACTCAGAGAGTAAAGTCTAACTTATTCCAGTCTTTAACAGTAGTGTTTCTAGAGAAGTCTGATCCAAACATTGGTTTACAGAGAAGTGGACGGTGTAGGTACGGGGTCTTGATGGCTGTGCGGAGTGGGTCCATGGGAGCAGCAGGCCAGTAGAGCGAGACATAGGACATGCAGCGTGTGCCTTCTGGCCACGCTGGCCTGCAGCTGGGTCTGGTTTAGTGCTGTGGCCTGGACGCCCATTCATGGTAGGAGTGGATCTTCTGGCTTAGCTTCACGTGACAGGAGTCCGGTTTGTGCACTCCAAGGCCTGTTTGCAGGGCAGAGCATGGGAGGAGGGAATGCCAAGAAACCAACTTCAAAACCCTTCGTTGCTATTGCCAGCTAAATGGAGATGCACATACCAAGAGAGATTTCTTTGAGAAATGTGCGTCGTGCACCAGCCTAGCATCAGGACCACTTAGGAGGCTTAGGTTCCTCCCTTGATACTTGTTCCTCAGGTATGTACATTTGAAGAGAAATTCTTTTCTGCAGAATATTCTATACCTTTTTTTCTGCCCCCTTTTTTTCTGCCCCCTTTTTTTCTGCCCCCTTTTTTTCTGCCCCCTTTTTTTCTGCCCCCTTTTTTTCTGCCCCTGTAACTCTAGGCTTATGTAGATGGTTTTGGTAACTGCTGCTCTCAATGGAGGCTTATTTTTCTCCAATTTTAAAGTGTATGCTAAAAGAAGTTGGAGGTTAAAAAAACTAAAATCAGCCTAAAATTAGAGCTTTGCAGGTGTTACCAGATCTGATTGGTTTATGATGTTAGTGGGAAAGATTGAGCTATAGGAATAATTTTTTTTAAGGGGTTGGAGGGGGTAGGATTTTACTTGCTGTGCTTCTAATACTGAAACTCTGTCTGGGATTATCAGTAGTGTACTTGATGTTGAAAAAATCTAAAACTAAAGTGTCTTAAAACCTTCACTTCTTCAAACATCGAGCGTTTCTCCATTTTTTGCTACTTGCTTTTTCACGCTAAACTTTTACATGCGCAATAACCTGTACTGAAGAGTCTGAAAATAACTTCTAGTCCTTCTCTCTTGCGTTCATCTCTGTACTCAAATGGAGAAAGATAAATGCGTATGTTTATGTTCCTCTTCTGTCCCAGCAGCAGTGGGCAGTTAGAGCAGGTAGCATTGCCGAGCTTTCCATGGAGAGTTTTGGGAAATGCATGTTTTTAGGCAGGCTGCTTCAGGAAGCAAAAGTGGTCCCACCCATCTGTAAGGTACAGTATTACAGGTTGAAAATATTTGGCATTGGCTACCCAATAGGCTTTTATCCTTAAATTTTTGATGCTTAAGCCAACTATTTAGCTCTTTGAGTTTTATTTCTGTCACTCATTAGGTTTGGTATTACACAACACGTTTATATCTCAGCTGTCTTCTCCCATATGGTACTGTGGGGTTTACTACTCAACTTGCCAGATTGATGGTGAGAAATGGAGCAAAGGAATTGTTTGAATATATTTCACTTTGAGAGAGAAGGGGCGTGAGATGTGAAGGGAACTCCT
>NW_010411375.1:14385-15999 GCF_000710305.1 Buceros rhinoceros silvestris | reverse complement strand
ACTCAAACATCCCCTTTGCACACATATTGTTCCAACTCCGTCATCAGCCAATGTGGTTTCATAGAAGAGCATTCTGTTACACGTCTAAATCCCAGCCGGATCATTTAGAGCTTCTCATCAATGTCAGTTATTAAGTATACTCCTTTAAAGGACAGCTGCATTTGTAGCAGTGGATTACCATTTTTTGGATCAGTTACGTTGAAATCTGCTAAACCCACAAAAAATATTAACAGAAATACAACGTAAAGATAGTATTGTACAAGTCCAAATGTAAATGAGAGTTTGAGCCATTGTAGAAGGGGAAGCAGAAATACAGAGAATGGTGCGTCCTCCAAGAAGAGAATTCTTTCTCCTGATGTTGCCCAGCTGATGAATTAATAGTCCCATAACCTTATAACTAGGTCTCAGTTTTTATCTTACTTGCTATCCTGAAGGAGGATGTTAGTGTTCTTACAGGTATTCTTCTTATGCCTAAACCTTGCTTATGTTTTTTTCAGAGATAAAAATTTTGCCCTCTCCCCTTCTCCAGGTTTTAATTATTAATTTAATGAGAAGGGAATATGAAGCCTCTTCGTCCTGTAAAACTTCTGAAAGCCCTAGAGCTTCACTACACTGCTAACAAGGCCCTCATCCAAATGTGAGGGGGGAAAAAATGCTCTTTCCTGGCTGGTAAGGCAGTTGTCTGCATTTGGTTTGAGAAAAGGCTGCCCAGTGCACTGTTTCCCATGAACAGTGCATTTTCTCTAGTGCACGTATTATTTACTCTATTTGTGAATGGCATACGTGCAACTATTAATTGGCTCTTACCAACAGTATTATTTCAGTGTTTTCTTAATCTTACAAATGGTAGTTAATAATTATATTTAAAATACCACATTTTCACCAGTACACTTCCTTGCTTAAATGTAACTAAAATGTTAAAATAACTCTGTCACTGAGGAAAATCTGCTTTTAATGTATACTTGAGGTTTCGGTGGTGAAGTTGGAAAATAATTCAGGTTAGATGGGGCTGTAGGTTTCGCTTTGGATCCACCAGGACCCTTCAGAGAGCTGGTCCCCAGCCAGGGTGCCCTGTCAACAGAAGTGTTTAATATCAGTGCGGTGTTACTGACTACAGAAAATAATGATCTAATTGCAGTGCTGTTTCTTCTGCTTCTGGAGGACAAGCTGAGGTATTTTAAAAGGATTTGACTACAAGATTAGTCAGCTCTTTTAAAGAATAAGTTACCATAGTTTCATTTACATTATTTATTTTACTTTTATTGCCTTTTGTGCTTTTGGAGAAAAAGATGAATAGTCTAAAAAGTACCTGGGAGGAGAGAACAGATACCTCACCCATGAAATGCATGTGAAGTGGGTTGTATTCGTGCTTGTAGATACACCTGCAAATACACTTGTGTGTGTAATTATTATTAAGCAGAATCGGTTACTGCAAGCTCTGTGATAGGCGCATGATTTTTCACCCTTTTCTCAGAAAAGACATTTTGGCAACATAGTGTATTATGAACAAAGGAAAATGCTTTGTAGACCTTTTTTCACTCTCATTAAAAAATAAAAGAAAATCATTCAGCTGGACTATAAATGTCATCCTGCTAGGAACCACAGAACAGGAAG
>NW_010411375.1:0-14298 GCF_000710305.1 Buceros rhinoceros silvestris | reverse complement strand
AGAGCGGCAGCCTCTTTCCTTACAAACTAAGGGTTAATAGACAACAGATGGGGCCTGTGGTATAGGAAGTAGAAAAAAAGGATATTTTCGATCTGTTTAATT
This sequence comes from Buceros rhinoceros silvestris, assembly GCF_000710305.1. Taxonomy (NCBI): domain Eukaryota; kingdom Metazoa; phylum Chordata; class Aves; order Bucerotiformes; family Bucerotidae; genus Buceros; species Buceros rhinoceros. The sequence continues at coordinate 14,196 of NW_010411375.1, read as the reverse complement.
ATTTATAGTATTTTCAGCTAGCAGGCTGGCAGGCTGGGATTTTCGTAAGCATTTGGTGTTAGCTTAGTAGTGGGAGCAGTGTGAAGTCAATACCAAATGGTTTTGAAACCTCCAACGCAAGGTCTTTCTCACTTGGAGTGCTTCAGCAGGCACAGAGCTGAACGGAGGTGAGGGGAATGGGGGACCTTGCAAGGGAGGACAGACAGAAGGGCTGAGACCAGCCTTCACCATCAGCGGCTGGCCTCAGGCCTCCCACGTGTCCATGCTTGGTAGCTTGCAGGAACCAGGTTGCCCTCAGGGGCACACGGTGACAGGACAAGACTCAGTGGTCAGGAGAGAGCACAGGGAATGCTGGTGAGGAAGGGCAGGGTGAATTCTTCTTGATGAGAGTTGGTAGGGACCTGGGAACGCATTGCCTGGAGAAGTTGTGAGAATGTAGCAGAGCATCAAAATTTGGCTGAATAAGGCTTTGGGGAACCTTGCCTAATGCTGAAGTTAGGCCTGCTTTGAGCAGGATGCTGGAGCTCCAGAAGCTCCTTCCAAACAAAGATATTTTTTTTTTTTTTTAATCTTGTGTTATTTAATTTTCATTGATTTTTAATTTTTTTTTTCTGATAATGCTTGATTTACATGTTAAAAGTTGTTCTGGAAATAGTTTGGTTGGTTTTTGACATCTTCTCCAGAGGAAGTTGTTTAGGGACCAGCTAGCTTAGTGTCCAAGGTCGGTATGTTCATTAGATTATAAACTAACGTTCTGTGCTTACATGATTGTTTATCTGTAGGATTCTTTCTTATTCTGAAAAATCAAAATGCAGTTATTAATTTTCTTTTAAATATAATAAATACTAAATATGTCTCCAGTAGCCTTTTGAGTTGGAGCATTTCTTGCAAATACCTAAATCCATAAACATCTGAAATATCTAAATCCAAATATCTAAATCCTATCTTAATCACAGTGCAGATGTAAGGAGCTTGACAGCTGCTGCTTCGTGCCAGTGCTCTACTTGCCCTGCTGTAAGGAGATTGCTGCGACAGGCAGGCTGTGGCTGTGCCTCTGCCTCTGCCTGGCCGGCACACCCTGTCCCAGGGCTGTCCCTTAGCTGCAGCAGCACTTGCAGAGGAGTCGGTGCTCTGTTCGCATGTCACTTAGTGCTGCGTACAGGCCTCCGCACTGGGACCTGACCTTACCCCGCTGAAGAGATTCGCTTGATCTAGAAGAAGAATCAGATTAGCAGTGTGAATACCCTTCTCTGACCCACCAACACTTACACTTCTCATCAGAGACCTTTCAATGCAGCCGTCTGCCCATTAGATAGAACCATTGGATAAAACCAAACCACGCAGTCAGAGTGTCTTGATCCTTGTCATACACTGATTAAACAGCAGTGCTGTGAATGAAAGAAGCGTCACCTAAATCCCAGTATCGTTGCTTTTCTATCCTTTAGCTCATACCAGATACCTGAGTTACGTTGGAGCTGTTGGGCTAGAGCTGAAAGGCTTTGCTGTCTTTTTCCAGTTGGCCTTAACAGGAAGAAAATCTTATGCATACTGAGCACACTGGATTAGTTACGCTTTTGGAAAGAAGCTGACTCTGTGTATGTTTTAATCAAAACACCGAATTTTAAAATAAAACTTAGCTGATATTTGGAGGAAAGGGTTGTAGGTATTTTTTGTGCCCCGGGAATGTATGTGTAGTAAGATTGGTGTAAGAATGAAAGTGGGAAGCAGCATCTGTTGATAAGGATGTGCCTCAGCCTTGCTCTACTCCCTCACTGAGGCAGAGGACTATAAAGAATACAAAAATTAGGAATTAGTCATCCCCTAACATAATAATGTTACGCAGTCTGAGAATGTCAAAATTTGTTGAAAACTTAAAAAGATAGGGTAGTAAATGTGGACAAAAGAAAGAAAGAGCTTCAAAGACAACCCTGTTGGTGAAGGCTATGATTATCATTTCAAGGAATCCTTTGATAGGTGTATGAATTTTAGCTGGATGTGTCTGAAGAGTCGGAAGAGGGTTGAAGGAAAGTTTACAAGGCCAACAGTTCATCTCTTACTAAGTGGAATGTATTAATAAAAAATTGATCCACCCAGCTAGGTATCGGCTGGCTTACCAATTCTGTTTCTGCTATGAAGGGATAATGTGTCAGTTGTCTGCTTATTAAACAGCCAGGTGTTTCCAGAGTAATTGAAAAGCCAGGGTGAATAATTTTGCAACCAAAATTGTGCCAATTTCTTCCCTTGCCTCCTTTACATTTAAGTTTGAGTTAGAATTTTATTACTGTAGATTGCAGTGGAAATTAACATGAGAGAAGACACTTACATTTCTCATCATTGTGGTACTTCTGGGAAAATGACCTTCCTAAACAGTGATGCTGTATTTTATTTTGTCTGATGCTTTGTCTTTGCCTTGCTTACTGTTTGTGGAATAGGTCCACCGTTTTTCTCCCACCTTTTGGGTGCTTTTTCTAGAATTTAGAAGCATCTGGGTCCTGGAATTCTCCCTTATGTGCTTACAGATAAATTCAGTGCTTAGAAAGGATGGCCTGTCTGGGATTCATGGTACCCAGCAGTTCCTAGTAATGTTAGTGTTTGATATTTCTATGCCTAAGTACGTATGGAATTACTTGCCCTGTCATCAGCACTTGGGACCGGTTGGCTTCATTAAGAGTTGGATGAAATCTTCTCTCCCACCGTCTGCTGATCAGCATTTCAGGCTTAGGACCGGGACTCCAGACCAAGCTTTTGGGAGGAAGGTGGTGGGCCTTAGTGGCTGAAAACTCATCAGTTCCTGATAATACAAACAAATACTTTTCTTCAGTCTGGCCATGTGTTTCAGGGAGTTCAAATAATAAAAAAAGATGGCACAAGGTGGCAAGCAGGGAAGCAGGTACAAGTCACCTGCCCTCATCTTTATAGCATGGTTATTCTGGGCAGACTAAAAGTTGTTGCTTAATGTAAAAAAGCAACCAACCAACCCTGCCATCCCAGCGTGTGTTATGTTCTTCCAAATGTGCTTGCAGTTATAGCAATACTTGTCAGAGTCTTTTCCAGGAGAGTTTGTGGATGTGATAATCATGATACTTGTGATGAGAAGGTTATTGAAATTTGCTATGGAAATTGTCCTTGAGCACAAACTGAAGTTGTGGGACGTTAACTTGGTGGCCTTTTGTACCTGCTGGTGGACATACATTAAATTGTATGTTTTTCCTTTCTTACACAAACATAATTTTTACCTAATGTAAATGTAGTTTTGCCTTGGACTTAAATTTTCTTGAAAGCTCAAAGCAAGCAGCTTAACAGCTTGATCAAAGTTCTTGCTTGACCGATTTCTGCTTTCATCTCAGTTTTTGCCTCGAGATTCTTAGCTCGACACTGTGTGTTTATTTGGTCTAATCATTGTATCAAAACCTGACACGATTTCTTCCCATCTAGATTCCCTTATCCATCACAGGCTGATATGATCAGCCTCCGGGATTGTGAAAAAGAGACCAGCAGTCAGGAGGCTTGTCTGCTTTGGAGAGGTTTTTTATTAGAGTAGAGCGTGCCAGCACTGCCACAGGCCCAGCACGCTGGGGCTTGCTGCAGTTTTCAACTATATGAGGATTCTTGGGAGGGACAACAAGGAAGTTTACTGAGTTTGTTTTGAGGTTTTCATTCTTTTGCTTACTCCTTGAGATATTTGGAAGGTTCTTTTATCATCAGCTAATTGTCAAAAACAAATGAATCTTTGAAAGAATGCCGGTGTGTGTTTAATGAAGGCAATTGATCTGCCATTTTCAGGCATGCTTCCTTGTTGTTCATCCTGTTTGAAGATTGCTTTGTAGTCTTGTTCAAAGACCACCTGCTTCTTATCATAAGGTAAACTGCAAAGTTTTCCTCATTTTTATACTGGCACCAAAATAAAGTATGTAGCTGTTACAAAGCATACACAGCAGTAGGGAGATGTCTGGTTAGCATGGAGTAGAAGCTCCAGTTCAGATATCATGACACGGATATTTTGAGTTGGTAGGTTGCTTTGAGTCGGTTGATTAATAAATAGTATATGCCAGGTCTTTCAACCTAATTAGTAATTTATTTTATGGGAAAACATTCTATTCTATTTGCAGAATAAAAATTTGCCTAGCACCTGGAACAGTGGTAGGGTGTGGCCTTTGTTTGGATGGTGGATGAATTAGTTCTCTGTGGATCCTCTAGTTTGAATCTCAAAATAACCTTTCCAGTAAATGGTTTCTGTTAAAGGTGTGTTTGCATCTGGAGGATACAGGCTAGTCTTTAGGCCTCCAGTGAGAATACCGCTGATGAGGGTGCAAGTCGTGTGTTTCATCTGCATATGGAAGGCGACACCTGCAGTGAAATACAGTTCTCTGCGACCACGTGGGGCGTTCCTTCTTTGTTTCTTACCTGGTTGGTCTTGTGCAGGCACCTTACTGACTAACGGCGAAGTAAGACTGATCATATCAAATGAGAATCATACGGTCCCAGCACCCAGAGTGCTTGTTCTGCTGTTCTGCTCCTTCGTGCTGTACCCCTCTCTGATAGCCAGACAGGTAGATGGTGAAGGAGCAGAGAAAGGTGTCCTCTCCGCCAAGGTGCCTGGGATGCCTGCAGCAGCCAGCACAGTTTTCCCCCGTACCTTTTCCGACCTGGCTTCTACTGCATTTCCTTCTGACATCAATCTCCCTCACTCTAACTGGTTCCTGGTAAGATAATTGCCCTTTAAAGCCCACTGTGTCAAGCCTCTGTGAAATCTGTTGTGTCAATAACGTGCTTTTACTCAGTTAAATATTTACTCATTCTTGCGGATTTCACACACTTAGTCAGGATGAGCTGTTCTGTTCTGCTGGGTCACTGGCAAGCTCAAGGTTTGTAAACAGGACTGGGCACAGCAGCCAGTGAATCCTCGCGGTATGGAATACTGGGTTAACAACAGGCACTTACAGAAAACCAGTCACTTTTACTTGGGTTTTGACTGTTCCTGGAAGCTGTAGGAAAACTTACAAATGAAGAATTTTGAAAGGAATATTTTCTATTCCTTATCGTTTTTTTTTTTTTCTGAAGACATTTGTCTACTACATTTTTATTGGTGTATCTTATAATCACAGTTGTGAGGAATTCATAGGCTGGAAGATCTTGATAGTTTTTTGGTTCTTCACTTAAAATTTCATAAGGTCTTTGCAGTTCATTGAAATTCAACACTGTATTAAAATGTATTATTACACTGTGTTCTTGGGATCAGTGTCACAAAGGTTTAGCCATTTTCTTCTTCAGGGCTTTGCAGCGTAATCTTGGTTTCTTATTAGAAACAAATCTGATGTGATATTTTCTTTCCAGCAAGCTTTGTCTTCAAAGGCCTGCAAGCATTGTTATTTATCCCATTACTTCTTTTTTTTTTTCCTTCTCTCTCATTGTGCTAATCTCTCCCCTCCATCCAAGCTGGCTCCCCGTCTTAGCCTAGGGTTCTTTCTGGCAACATCAGCGGATTGAGTCCTTACGTTTAACAGCGGAGTTCCAGGCCGCTTGCCAACAATATCCAGACTAATGTTCCTCCGTGTCTCGGGGCCCGGTACAGAGGAAATGCAGAACCGCAGGTGAGCATTTGGTAGCAAATCCGAAGAATAATTTTGACATCTTCTACATAATTGAGCATTTCCATCATTGAAACTCACTGCTTTGGTGTTCAGACAGATGGGGCTGTGGCACTGTAAGGTATCTCTAGTAAGGTGTCACCCATTGGAATTGCTGATGAGTGCACTGAGGCACGTACGCTGCCGCACTGCAACAGAGGAGAACTGCCCAGCCTTTCTCTGACCCTGACATGTAGGTGTGAGGAAATGAAATGCTGTTGTACATGCCAAGTCCTCCAAGCACCGCAGCTGGAGGCAGGATGATGACAGAATCCATTTGTGTCCGCTGTCATCACAAACTGGAGGTGGACCTAGTCTCCGTGAACCTAGAGATACTTCCCTTTCCCAGAAAAATCTGGGCTGCTCCTGCTCATTTTCTCATTATTTCTATTACCATGAGTGCTAGTGAGCTTCCTCCATTTTTTAGTTTTGTGGGGGTTCTTTTGCTTGGTTTTTAGTCATTTGGTTTTTGTTTGGGGTTTTTAGTTTGTTTTTGTTTGGGGATTTTTTTTGTTTGGTTTTGTTTCTTTGTTTGTTTTTTTTGCTTTTGTTTTTTTGGTTTTTGGTTTTGTTTGGTGGGGTTTTTTTGTTTTGTTTTGTTTTTCACATGCTGTTAGATGACATTGGACCTCTTTCCTAGGCCTGGCGTGTTCTCTGGCTGCCGAGCTCTGTTGCCAGATACCTCTAGGGTCATTGTTCCTCTGTTAATGATACTGTCTTTTGATTCTAGATGGAATGTGGGTTGGGTTTTTGTATTGTGTGTCTGGCTTTTCCTGTATGTAGTCTCAGTTACAAGTACGGGGAGGGTGGATCTGGACTGAATAAATGAGTCCTACAAAAACTGAGACCAATAAAGACACTTGGTAAAGTTGATAAACTGATCAGTCCTTGAACACAGAGGGAGTGGTAAGCAGAGTCCCACCTGCCTTCTCTTACTGCTTGCCTTGTCAAGGTTAAGGCATCATCAGTCTGAATTGTACAAAAGTATCAAAACAATATCTAACAACGAAATTAAACTAGTTGCTGTTGCTGTAAGGCACCTGAAAATCCAAGAACAGAATAGAATAGAAATAATTCTTGACGGTCTTCTCTGCCTGTTCTTGCTACACCTGGCTTTGACAATGGATTATTGAATCAATAGAGACTAATCTCGTACAAACTTCTTATGACTGTAGCTTCCTTGCAGTTTGTACTCCTGAGGGGTGCTGAACAAGCCATTCAAGTCCCAAACTAATGGACAAGCTGAAGTTCTGGACAGTTTTTCTTAGAAAGAATTCAATTTAGAACATGTTTCCAGACAAACGGAGTAAAGCTGCATTCATTACAGAAGTAAACATTGTTTCTATGCACAATTTAAAGTACAGCTTGGTTTATTTTATGATGGGCTTTTTCGTAGTTGTTTAAAATTAGTGGAAAGTAAAGTAATAGCAAAATTGAATATTCTTGCATTCCACCAAATTTTTCTACTGAACAGCAATCATCCAAATGGAGTAGAATGTAAAATATTGATATCTCTCTTAGTCTGTAGGTACATTATATTCTACCTATAATATTGACCTTTTTCTTATTTCTCTATAAATCTTCTTGATTTCTGTTTGAGAATCATTAGTGCATCAGTAGGTAGGAATTGCAGACAGAGCCTGTGCAATGGTTTTTACTTCCTTTACTTGTGTGAAGCTCATGAGGTACCTGTGGTTCGGTATAAACAGGAATATGCAGGTATTTATTTTCTTGTTTGGCATAGGTTTGAGTTCTCTTTAAGTTCTTACCGTAGGTTTCAGGTGCATTTATGATGGAATTATTTTGATTTAGGTCACAATGTTTTAGTTATTTTGGATGCTGTAAGCATTGAATTTTACAAATAACTTCTCTTGGAACTTATGTTTAATGTCTGTATTGTTGCTACACAACAATCCGATTGTGTGGTAAAAGTTATGGTAATGCAGTCTGTTCTGCAAAATGAAGGTAATTAAATTCACCTCTATAAAGATAGTGTCAATGTAGCGCTACTGCAGTGTCATTTGTAACACCACTTCAGAACTGCTTGATCCAGAAAACATCCTCATGTAAAAATAATTGTGAAATGGCTCAGTATATCTGTGTAATTTCATCAGGAGTCTGAAAGAGTTTTAAAGCCCCTTTTTTGTCAACTGTGAGGATTAGCTGAGATATAAAACTCTTGAAGTGCTGTCTATATTGTCTTCTTAGAAACCCTTCTTGGGTCTAGCTGACAAATTATGATAGATGAAATATGATATGTCAACCAGCAACTTTCCTCCCTTCCCTAGGTAGCTAGTTGTTACCCTTACAAACATCAGCCTTTGGCATTGGCTGCCATCCAGTCAGGCTTGAAATACTAGGAAATAGAAATTAACTGCCATGGTGCAGTTGAATTATTCTGATGGCTTGTTTTGAATTTGCTGAAGAAAGAGATGAGTCAGAGATTGCTTTGAGGCTGCACATTTCAAAAGCACTAAAATAAACTCGAGTAAAGATGACTTGAAAATGCACGGGGTCTGTTTTTCTTGCACGGTACAGCTGGAGTTCTGTGCCCCAGGGATGTTTTCAGAATCCATTTCAGGTGGCATCTGAAAAACCACAAGTGATTACTTAAATACACAAAGGTATTTTTTTGTTGTGTGTAAACAAAGCTGTACATATCAGCAGTGACAATTCTTGCTTTCTGCCCTCATGGTTAAAGTAACTGCAAAATACTGGATGAGGAAAGACTTGAGCAAGAGCATGTTGGTGAGAAGATTGAATGCTGTTTACCTGGGTTTGGAATTTGGTGCTAGGTTCGTTGGTATGTTCCACAAATTAAGTTGCAATGAGCATTGTTCCTTCCAGCTGTGTTGTTTCTAGGGGTACATCCAAATGTCTCAAGATAGTAAAGTTCCTAAGGAATACGTGGAGAACAAAGCCAGTTTCCCTCTTGGAACTTCGGCATTTGGAAAAGCCGTTGCTGGTAGCCTTGTAAAAACTATTTGGATGCTTCCCACAAGTAGTCTCTGACACTGGGGAGCTTTGATTACACCAGGATTAGCAAACTCAAGAGAGAAAACTCATCGATGTCAAAGCATTTCAGAGCTGTGAGCAGATTTCTCACTTTCTTTCATCCCTCTCATAATTGTGTGCATTTATGATATTTGCATTATTTTTCTTATATTTTCCTTACTTTTCCACCCTATTTGATTTGATCAGCTGAAGATCAAGTTTCAAATGGTGTATTCTTGTAATAATACTTTGTGATGCACGGGTTATTGATAATATGAAATACAAGTTGTACAATAAATATTGATTTTTAGAAAAATAACACTAGCTTAAAATCTTTAAACAATAAGCTAAACTATATTTAAATTATTTATTTTTTTTAATCCCTTTAATGGATTTAAAATAGAAGACGGAGAAACTTAGTTCTATCATTCAGCTGAAATTAACAGAGTAAAAAGAACGGAAATTAACTCTGCCAATCTAACCCCATTTACATCTACGTCTTTAACTGCAGGACTTGTAATACCTGTGAGCTGCGCAGTGATCGTAGACACGGTGCTGTTTGCAGGGGTTTGGCTGATGTGATGCAGATCCGGGCTCTCTGTAGCTTGCCTGCAGTAGTTACTTGCACTGGTTTGGCTTTCCTTTGCTCCGAAGGGGATGAGAGCATGAGCTGGGTGGGAATCGTTTGAACTGGTTATGTGGACATCCATATAATTCCTTAGAAAAACCATAGAAAACACTTTCTGCTTTATTACAAACCAGTATTTCTCTGCCTGGAACAGTCTGTGTGGTGGGGAAGCATTGTTGATGCGATAATGCCATTTACTAAGTAGCTCAGTCACTTGGTTTTTGGTTGTTTTTTTTTTTTGCATTCCAATTGGCATATCTCATTGCGAACAGCAGCTACGAAGGGGGTGTTACAGCTGAAATGCATTGAATCTGTTTAGTGCGTATTTATGTAAAATCTAGTTTCGTAGAAATTGAGGTGAGTGCATCTCTTTTATTTTTACACACACGACCTGTCGAACACTCCCTGTGTTGGTGGTTTCCATACAATGGTACTTAGTCCACTTAGATTCTAAGTGATCGTGGGGAGTTGTGCCAGTCTGACACTGTCAAAGGACACGGCTGAAAACTATTGGGTTAAGATTGTTTCAAACCTATTCAAATTTCATACCAGACTTTAGACAAATGCTTTCATAACAGGAAAAAAATGGATACGTGATGGCTTAAATCCTCTTTCCGTGAAATTATATGTTTCTCAGAGGGTAGTTCTAATTGAATTATAGAATGCCTTGAGAGTATCCGTGTCGGTGGTTAGAGAAATATGAAGGGAAGCAAAGAGACTCTTTCACAAACCTATAATTCAGCTGTATGAAGCCCCCAGCAATCATAATTATACTATAAATGCAGTTTGGGAGGAATGAAAAGCAGCATTTATTTAAGACATTAAGAAAAATCACTTCCTTGTATGAGAGATGCTCTTTTTATGTGTGTTACTCACTGAAGTCTGTCTTTTCAGCCCATCTAACAGGCTTCTCTCCATCTTTGTCACAATGCAGTTGTCTGCTGGTATAAACCTGCTGATACACTTTTGGGAGCTGTATTAGAATCCGAACACCAAAGGCAGGGCAGAGCTAAGAGAACAGAGTGGTTATTTCTGCCAGAGACAGAGTTGGAGTTTTCTGTTTGTAAGGTTTGCTTAAGAGAAAACTGGGAAGTCGATGCTCACTCTCTTGTGTAACACAACTGAATTACCAGAGAGGCAAGGAGAATTGTGGATGGACATTCTGCACTGAAATTCAAAAACTTGTTGCCTGTTCTAGAGCTTTGGCGCAAATAATTTTATTTTCTCAGAAAGGAGTTTAAAAAAATTAATTTCCTAAAGGAATACAATTTACAAATCAAAAAATACATTAGACAACTGGATATCAAGGTACCTGTCAACTTAAAATCAAGATGTCAGTAAGTAAATAGGTGTCATTATATAGCGGCAGCGTTTACTCTTCAGGTTTGGAAATACCTTAAAGGATTTGTAGAGTTTCCTAGTGCAGTTTGAACATCCCTGAAATACCTTGTGTGAACTTCACTGAGAGAGAGTGACTTGGAGAGGTTTGTGTTGCTTTGCACATGTCTCTTCCATCACCCACATCTGGATTTCTTAAGTGGGCACCTGTCTGAATCCAGCAACCAGGAGGTGTGGACAGTGGGTGACGAGATGGGGCTGCACTGCAATGTTTTATTGATGGAGCTGTAGAAGACCTCTAGGTCCAAAGCTCCCATAGGAGGATTGTCCCGGTGCTAAGAGCAGATCTGAATCCCCTGTTCCTTGCCTGTTCATGAAAAATTTCTTGCTGTAGTCTGGTGCAATAACAGAATTCTGCTGTTATTTCTGGAAGAGATCAAGCTGTGGATTTTGAGTGGAAGGTTCTTGTTTGATTTTCAGTTTAAGACAGCACTCCCAATCTCACAGCTTTACAAACAATACTAAAGCTGTAAGAAAGCAGCTGAGCTCATGATCTAACTTAGTAGCCCTAACAGCTGACCTGGGCAGAAGGGGAACCATCAGAAAAAGCAGACAGGAGACTGGGAAGCCTACCACAGGAAACGATACCCGTGCAGCTCCAGGAACTGGGACACCTCTGGGTTCTCCTAACGGAAAGCTTTTGAGATTTCTGCAGTAGATTCAAATGCACACGTTAGCCTGAATATGTTATTTGGTTTGTTACATACAGCCCTCAGAATGACGTGTTATCTGTACCAACAGTGCTGCAATCTGTTGAGAACGTCTTTTTGAGAAAGGAAGAGGGGAAGATGTGCACGAGAGCCAAATACCACGTGACTTTCATGGTCTGCCTCTGTTTTCTCTCTGAAAAATTATGGTTAAAGGCTATTTAGTAACTCAATAATACATTGATTTTTAAATTGGTTTTCTAATTAGGCTTATTTTTTGGGCAGGGATTGGTGATGTTACATGCTATGTACCTTCATAGCAATTTCAGTGATTCGGTATGTACTGTCAGAGTGATTTCTCTTGGTTCTTTCCAAACCAAGAGAATATTCATGTTATCTTCCAGACCCTCACGTTCTTTTTTTCAGGTAGAAAACCGTATAGAAGAGAGCTGGAGGTGTATGGAGTGAACAAAAGAAGTGTTTCATCCTGATGTACGGATATAGTTCACTGCAGCATAGGGAGGGAGAGGTCTGAGTTGATGCTCTTGAGTGAGTGGTGGGCAGTACTGAAAGGCTGGGGGTGAAACTGGAGTGAAGGGCTAAGCAGAGGCCATGTTCTGGAAGAGAGCAAAGTTGCTGAATTTAGGCTATCCCTCACTAATCAGGGTTCGAATCCTGGGAGTGAAGAGGTAGGGAAAAAAGTTAAAATCCCAGAGCAAAATTCACTCGTAGATGAAGCAACGTGAAATACATGCTGCTTTAAAGAGTGATTTTTTTCAGTGAATAAAGGGTGGTTTGGGGGATTTTTTTACAATAACAGCTCTGAAGTTTTCATTTCTTGATATATAGTGTTATTGCCAGAGTTTCGCAGATCACAAAAAGTGGTTTGGTTTTTTTTTGCTTTGTCTTGCTTGCTTTTTGCCACCTGAATCCTCTGTAGGACACAGATGATGTATAACTGAAGAGTTTTAGAGAACTCCTTGACATTATTTTAAAATAATGATAAATGGGTTTAGACTGAAACGATTTTTTTGATTTTTACAAACTTGAAAGTGGCTGCAAAATACACTAAAACTGTTCAGGGTTTGCTAGTTTAGGTTTTCCCCTTCTGAAATAGTGGGTCTTTTGTTATCTATCCATAAAATGTTGAGATGCAGACCTAGATGCCGCCTACCACGCTATCTATCTTCTCAGAATCTCTGTACCACTTACAAGCTAGATTTTTTTTTTTGGTGTTTCAGCCTGGGTCCAAGGCCCGTAACATCGAGATGCGTGCTGCCTTTTACAGATGTTTTACGCAAGCCTCTCTCTCTAACTCAAATGTGGAGTATGGGTGTTGCATTCTGCTCCCAGAACTGCATCTAGGCCATTGATTTCTGTCTGGGTTGTGTCTGAAATACATTATTTATGTGCGCTCTAGTCTTATAAATGCTGCAGAGACTTGCACTGTGCACCTGTACCTGGCATACGTCTTTGCTTACTGGTATAGAAGGTACAGTATATACTGGTACATACTCCTATAGCATACGAAGGGGGAGATTTCAGAGGTTTGCTGCTCTTTGAAAATAATTCTGGGTTTGGGAGGCTAATCAAGATTTGATGTTGAGCTAAATATAGCTCCTTAACTTTGCCGTTGATCTTACTTCTGAGCTTTAGATAGTTGAATATCATAATTTCTTTTTTAATAAAGTTATTTTCCTGGATTTTTGAAAGTATAAATTGTTGGTCAAACTTTCTAATTATGCAGGTTTAGAGAAGAAACTTTTTTACACCTGCGTCTTACTGTTTATTCTATTCTCTACAATGTATCTCATGGCTTGAAAATCAGTAGTAAGCATAATGTAATGACGTATTCTCTGTTTCAGGCTATTATGTTTGATAAGCTACTGTTTCAGCCAGACTCTTCAACATGCACTTCAGTATATTCTTATTTGGCCCCCAGAACCTAGCTTTTCCTGCTTGCCCAAACGTTTGGTAAATCTGTATTTCACAAAAGAAGTTGCATGCTGTGGGGTATTAAAATGCCTTCCAGTTTAGGGGGAAACCCCCCAACTTTGTTAGCTTACAGTTATTCAAGGGGGTTTTTTTAAGCATTTTTGATCTGTAAATAATTCATATGAAGTGAATATAACACTACATTACTCTTTAAGGGCATTTCAACTGATGTCTGAAGTCAAACAAGTACTGGTCATAGTAAGCAGTTTTCTTCATTGAAGGTAGGTACTAGTCTTCTGGAGCTAAAATGTGATCAGCATTTTAGCAGAATCTGTGGAATTCCCATGTTCCGCTTTTTCAGTGGATGTTTCTGTGAGCTCATATTGGTCACATCAGTGTGTTTTGTTTCTGTAGCTGTTTAAACTTTTTGCAAACTTTTTGATTCCCTTCGAACTTTAACTGTTTGGCCAGGTATCTCCACATCTTCTGGATCCTTGCTTTAGATTCGAAGGATGTGTGAGTCTCGCATTTCTTGGCAACTCCTGTGGGGAAGCAATGGTTCCTCTCCCCGGGAGTGCCAGCTGTTAGCGAAGCCTATTTCCCCGTTGTACATATGATACCTCAGGTGATTCTTTAAGCAGTTAATTTGTACGTGAAGACTTGTTGGTGCTCTTGAGCTAATAAAGCAGACTTTGAGAGGAGAGGCAGCACCACTGGGTCTGATACAGCAGTGACCTGTTGAAGGAAGATTTTTTCTGATTCATCATCATCATCATCGTGGCTTGGCTTTGTGGATGAAGATTTGGGAAGGGCTTTACCCACGCCTACTGCAAGCGCGCTGATTAGTCTGTCAGTAAGTGCATATCTATTGAAATGCTCTGTTGTGGGTAGGAAAGCTAGTGACCATTTGAAATTGCATTTCAGACATATCTGGTCTAGAATGAAAACTTTTATACTTTATATATAT
>NW_010411374.1:39416-46861 GCF_000710305.1 Buceros rhinoceros silvestris | reverse complement strand
AATATTTATTCCTGGCCAAACTTTCCATTGAAGGTTTTTTTTCCTTCTGCTTATGCTTCTGTGACTCTACTTGAGATTAGCGCAGGTAGTTATTTTGTGGTGTTTTATTCAAAGACTAATTTAATTGCATCCAGTTTGTTTCATTCTTCAATGTGCTGACTCATTTAAACTCATCTTCTCTTTAAAAGCAAAAGAAATAAAGTAAGGCTCTAACTGTAAGTCCAGTTTTCATCTTGCTACAGTGTCCCATCCTATTCTCTGTTTCCAGAGGTTTTTTTAGTGTGTATTCCCTTTTTTTACTCTTTCCTTGGGATTTACAGATTGATGAAGCTTCAAAAACATGAACTATCTTTATAAAAAAAATTTTTGAAGAGGTATGGCATAACACTGATTTGTCAGTAATGATTTATTTCTTTCTCTAGGAAGTTATTTTGTGCTGTTTGTTTGTATATAGTTTTACATTGCCCAGTCCTTAAAAAATGGCAACGTTTTTGTTCAGAATATATTACCAGTTCTTAAAGACCATTCTGAGTTTTTGAATCTCGCCCACCTGACCTTTTTCCATTTTTTTTTTCTTTTGCATCCACGTGACTATCAAAGCTGTGTTGTAACTTTTAATACCTATGCTGAAACTTAGGATACAGGGAAATGTGTTCCCTAATGCTTGGCAGACTGGTGTCGTGTTTGGAATTGGATCTATAGACAGATGCTTTGGCTTATACATGTTCAGCTTTTGTAGACTGTAGATTGTTTGGAGAAGATCCTCCCAACCACAACATAATGATGTGGGAGAGACACATAGTTAATGGAGGTGCATAATCCCTAGGAATTGTATGGGCATGGCCAGACTCCAAACAGTAGCTCATGGAGGAAACCACAGAATCAGATGCATGAGTTCCTGCCCTACCTCCTGTGTGACTGGTGCTGTTAGTGCAGAAAAACTAGTGCAGATGGTGGAATTGTTTCATCTTGCAGATCTCCAGCACTTGCCTTTGAAGAAAAAGGTTTTTTCTAGACTGGTCAGAAGTACTTTCATTGGCTCTCTGATGCCATAGTAATAAAGATGCCTGTTATAAAGCAGAAGCAAATTGCCATCCTTGTGAGGAAACTGGATGCCGGTGTCTTCTGGCAAACTAGTTTGCTGTTGAAACTGAGCTGTTGTCCTGATGGTTGTGAATGTATGTGCTGCTGTTATTGTGCTCTTTAGCTGCAGATTGTCAGCATGGACGAGGTATGTGATGAGACAATTCTGAGGAGATCTGCATTTAGACACTGGAAGAACC
Source organism: Buceros rhinoceros silvestris (assembly GCF_000710305.1). NCBI lineage: Eukaryota > Metazoa > Chordata > Aves > Bucerotiformes > Bucerotidae > Buceros > Buceros rhinoceros. The sequence goes on along the minus strand of NW_010411374.1, from coordinate 45,578 downwards.
TGAAACTGCTTTCACTGCCACTATTACATCCAGCAGTGGTACCTGCTACAATACGCTGTTGTACTGAGGTCCTTTTCTCTTGCTGTGACCCTTGATCCTGTACCAGATAACTTGGACCAATGTGTGTGTTTACTGACTGTAGAACAGCAGTGAATTGTGCATTTGGGTGGCTTCATGCAAGTTGCTGCCACCTCCTGAATTGTTTGGATGGCATCTATCTAAAGCATGCCAGTCTGCCCTATCCTATGCAGTGTGTGCAGATGTTTTGTATCAGCTGCATCCTGGTTTCTGGCAGGTTCCAGAGCTGAGGGACACATCAGGTAAATTCCCCCTTGTTGATGTGAATCTGGTTTGAAGAGAGATGGGGATTCCATACGTGCTCAGTCCTGCTGCCTGTCTCACTTTTAATGGATAATGGAGTGCTAGTGCCTGTGTTGTGGGATGTAATGTAAAGAGGCAGCAGGGATTTCTAGGTCCTGCTGGGCTTGTTTTGAGTTATGTATGTTTTTAAAACCAAATTTGTGGGTGAATAAGCTGTGAAGGATACTTTGTGTCTGGCACAGCGTGTATTTTGTTGACCAAAGTTTGGTCTTTATGCTTAAATATCAGTGTAAATGTAACATTGATAAATGTGAGGTTATAGGATGCTTTTTTTATTAGGTTGTGTAGAATTGTTGTTTCCAAAACACTTTTAATTCTTCTATCTTTCTCCTTTTTACATTGGGAAAGCAAGAAGTAGTATGGAAGTGTACAAAGCTGACACACACATGTGAGAGAAAGTTTCAGAATCATTGATTCAGAGCTAAATGATGAAAAATATGAGGCCTAACCCAGGAAAATACAGTACACGCTAAAGCCTGTGAAAATACAGTAAATGACTGTGGTTTGTGTGTGTGTCTGCTCACCTAAGAGATTGCAAACATCCTTTTAACAGTTGCGATGCCTGGAGGCTAATGAATGTCTTGTTTCCCTGTTTCCTTCTCTATTTTCTCGTCCATTTGGTGCAGCACTGGACAGTGAAACAATGTTATTTATCCCTGCAATATAGACAGGTCTAAGCGAATCACCTATATTTTTCTTCCTGATCAATGGTGTGTGGAGTAGATGGAGGAGCAAGTCTTTAAGGTTTGACCTAATTACATGTCAGAAATAGGTGCTGTAGGAAGCACATGTAGATTTGTGCTTGTGCTGCAGTATCTGTTGGCAGCATGTGGCCCACAGCATTGCAGAGAAACATGTTCAAATGTCAGAGCTGGCTTAGGTTTTCAGTAGCTTCCCTGGTCCTCCTTTTCATAGTCTTTCCTTCCATAGACTTTTTATAGGCCTTCTCTTTTCTTTCCTTCCATGTAGTTGCATCCTGAGTTGGGTGTACCCTGGTTGCATAATGTTTTTCTAGATGATCTCTGGCAGTTCCTTTGTATTCAGGCATCTAGGTGGTATGGCTAACCTTTCAAACCTTAAAGTGCACGTGAAGAAGGAAAGCTGATTTGTTACTTTATGAATTAATGACTTAATGGCTTCATTACTTCTTCCTCAGTAGGCCACAGTGTTATCACAGAATCGTATAATATTTTGGGTTTGGAAGGGACTTTCAAAGGTCATCTAGTCTAATCCCTCTGTGCAGTGAGCAGGGACATCTTCAACTAGATCAGGTTACCCAGAGCCCTGTCCAACCTGTCCTGGAACATTTGCAGGGATGGGGCATCTACCACCTCTCTGGGCAACCTCTGCTTGTGTTTCATCACCCTCATTGTAAAAAATTACTTCCTTATATCTAGGCTAAATCTCCCCTCTTTTAGTTTAAAACCATCACCCCTTGTCCTGTTCCAACAGGCCTTTCTAAAAAGAGTGTCCCATCCTTCTTATAGGCCCCCATTAAGTACTGCAATAAGATCTTCTTGAAGCCTTCTCTTCCCCAGGCTGAACAACCCCAGCTCTCTCAGCCTGTCCTCATAGCAGAAGTGTTCCATCCCTCTCACTATTGTGGATCTCATCTGGATCCACTCCAGCAGGTCCATGCCCTTGCTATGCTGAGAGCTCCAGAGCTGGATGCAATACACCAGGTGAGATATCACTAGAGTGGAGAAGAGGGGCAGGATCACCTCCCTTGATGTGCTGCCTACGTTTTTTTTTTTTGAGAAATTTTTTCTTTTAATGTACTCTTTATCAATGCTCAATGCATTCAACACAATTGTAAGTGCATCCTTGATTTTAATGTATAAAACACTTAACCCACAAAATTCAAATATTTTATATGCCCTTCTATCTCAGCAAACTGGAGAGATCAGCTAACTGTTTAGCAAGACAGTAATTGATAACATCATGGTAATTTTTTCCTCTGTTAAAGGGCACTAAAAATTTATTTTCATTTTTATAACTTTATAACAGGCTGACTGCCTGCCAGTAATATGATGTTGAAAGAGGGGACAGTTCAAAGGCTTTTAGAAAAGTCTTTTTTTTTAAAATAGTATTTTTAACATAGACATAAAAATTTTTTATTTCTCTGAATAGTGAGATAGCGATGGCCAGGCCAACTTCTGTTTGTGCAAAAGAGGGGATTTAGTTTATTTCGTGGTTTGCTGTTTTGAAGAACTTGGTGACTGAACAATATTAAGGGAGAGGGAAGCCTAGTCAGAGTTGCATTTGCAAATCCGTTGTGATGACTCGCTTAACCAGCCTACTGGAATTTGAGCCACATGCTAAGCTTGAAAATTTCTCCTTCTAGCAGTGAGGAAAGATACACAAACCCAATAGAAGGCTGTTGAAGTATCATTTTGCTTTCAGCTACGTACCTCTTTCTCTTAGTCCTCCCTCTCTGAACAATCACATAGGAAAGGGAAAAATCCTTGTTTAGTTTAGACTTTACTTTTGACAGAATCCATAACTGAAATCTGCAGGAGTTGTGAACGTTCAATAGGACTTCGTTGTTTCAGGGTGATGTCAATCAAAGGCATCTATCTAACGAGTAATGTATCTTCTGCTATGAGAATGTTAAATTAAGACCTTGATAGGCACACTTGCCAATAAGAGTGCATTATTTAAAAAATAACTATTGAGTATAAGCAAACTAAATATAAACAAACTGGTGCCCTAGCTAGTCATTGCCTCCATTTCTTCAATTTTTAACTTAGATTTCTCAGAGAACTAGATTAAAGGGAAAAAAAAAAGAATTGCATTTCAGATCTTTTATCTAAAAGGGAAGAACTCCTATGCATGCGTTTGAAAAGAACTGTTCCAAAAGCTGGAAAAGGAATTGCCATTTTGGAGATAGTGACACTATTTTTAGAAAGCAGACATCCTGCATACAGAAGAGTATGTGAAACTACATTCAGCATGAAGCTATGAAAACCGTAAGATCTTACGGGCTCCTAATTTCAAGATGAAAAGAGTTAAATTATAGATTCTAATAGTATCTATAAATACTTTATCATTCTCTGTAATCTTTCTTTCTGCCTTTGTTCCTTATGCCTTTCTCTGTAACTTCTTTCCTTTCTACTACTGGAGTCCTCTCTGTTCCTCAGAATGCACTAATTCTTTTTACATGTGCTAATAATATGGGCACGTTGCCTTAGGCCTCAAATTTACAACCCAATCATTTCAAGACCCCACTGAAGGTTTGTCCTTCTTTGTTTTACAAGTTCCCATGGACTCAGTTATGCAAGGTTACTTCAAAACACTTCTTCTCTGCTTCCCTTGAGACTCTTTTCTCCCAATATAATATTTGCCCCGCTTCTGTTGTTAACAACATTTCACTATTTTTAGGATGAATGAAGTTTATGTGTAAGAAAACTGTTTAAAATGGCTCTCAAATTTCATGCAGATTTGTATTTTCTCTATTTTAGATATACCCCGATATGTATCTCTCATATATCTATGACTCGTTTTGAATTTTTTTTTTTTTAATTCTTGTAGCTTGCCTATCCACTTCTTACAATTCTAAATTCCTGATGCAAAATGATCTACACAGACCAAGATATATTTTTGTGTGTGCCTGTTATGGTGAGAAGGGAAGAGGAGGAGGAAATGAGAGCGAAGAACAGCTTATTCTCAAATGAGATTTAATTTAATTCTGGAACAACTTATGCTTGATGATGTTTGTGATCCTTTTTGTTTTTAGGAGAATGCTACTATTATACTTTTTGCAATTCTGTTCTATGTTTTTCTGGGACAACTTAAAGAGTTTCCCATCCTTGAATTGCAAACCCCTATCTTGAGAAAATAAGGTGCAGTGAGAATGTTATCGATCTTCAGATAAGTGTGTTCCATCCACATGTCTCTCCCTAGTTCTTTCTAAATATGCAGTTGTATTCCTGCCTAAGCAAAACTCCATTTCTGATCTGTGAGTTCAACATGAAAGTGAAATCTCTGTAACGTAAATGTTTTCTGAAGCTAGTTCTAAGGCTTCCACTGTAAAAACCAATTATATCTAAATTTAAGACTTCAAAGTTTTTAAACTTCAAAAGTGTTATAACTCTCCCTAAAGCACAGTCTCCAGAAAATATTTCTGATATAAACAATATAACTCTGAATGTGAAAGTTCACAGAAGTCACTGTGGCACTAACTTCACAGGGCAGTTTTAAGCTGAAAGCCCAAGTCTGTGTGCACATCTATTTAGCTGCAAGCCTAAATGACCAGTAAATGAAGTCAGAGTGAGCTTTGAGTCTAATGATCACCAGATCATTAGATCCCTGTCTTCAAGCCTGCACCTGACTACTGTACCTGGCCGGGCAGCTACCGTTGGTCATGGTTTGCTCCATGATGATCCGTTGACAGGGTTGGTCTCCAGAACTACCTGGAAACATGTATTCTGCAAGAGCAACGGGGATTTGTAAACCTCCGTTGCTTGTCAGAGCATGCAGCTGAGCAATAGCTAACCTGTGTCCTGTCATTCTGTATTTGTGGAGCCATTTCTCGGAACATACTAGGTCTTACCGCTGGCTTTCTGTCACAGTCAGTGTCAGTGAGAGTCTTTCAACTTTAATGGGTCCTGCGTCAGGGCTGTCAAGTGTCTCATTGTCTTAAAATTTCCTCATGGTCAACATTTTAAGCATATGCATAATGCTACACTGGACTTTAATCTGTAGTACTTTACTTGGCCAAAGTAGGCCAAAAGCAAAGGAGATGCATTTTTTGGGCGGCGCATACAGGTAATTTTCATTAGCATTGGAATGGTGTGTTCAGAGAGGTAAGACAAAGGCAGTATAAACAATTAAAAAATCCAACGCAGTGTGGATACCATGCACCACATTCCCCTTCCAGTGCAAGGTACAGCATCTTTGTTTTTTAGCTGTAATGCTCTTTGAAAGAACAAGTACCAATACAAAGACTGTCTGAGATTAGCACTGTAAAACTGTATTACTATAAAAAGGATCATCCATGTCACAGAGAAGCAGGCTCAGAAATAATCCAAGTGACTAAATTTGAATACTTGCCTCAATTTTATCTTGACAAAATGGTTTTTATCTTTTGAACCTGGTGTTTGTTTATTCTGTCTGTGTGCTCCTATCTTCTGGGATTTTGATAAACCTTCAGCATGGGAGAGTGAGAAATTAATGTGTTTCACTTAATCTTCTTTCTGAGGTCACAAGTGAGGGAACAATAAAATTTCTAGGCAGAAATGAATTGCATTAAAAGGGGACCTAGTTAACCTATTGCAAGTTATTATTTTTAGTATCTGCCTTGGTGCAATCCCATGAATTTTGAATCTGTGCTGTTTGATATAGGGGGGTAGAGGATTGAGCAAATATAAAATATTAGTACTGTATCATTAGTACTTAAGACATAATAAAACTTACTGTGGGGGAGGGGACTAGAAGAGAAAATAGAACAGGGCCCTGGACTGTGGCGTTTGGGATTTACTTGCCCTGGGTGAAAGTTCATAAAAAGGTGGAAGGACAAAGAATTTGTCTGTATCAATGTAAGATTGCTAGTAAGAGTACTTGTATTGTGACTGCCCTTACGTCCACTGATGCTCATGTTGCTGTGTTAGCCAATTCCTGCCCTCTCAGGAGTGAAAAAAAGATTTTATTTCATATTAGATTTCCAGAAGGATGACAAAATTATGTTGAAAATTGTAGTTTTCCCTGTTTTATCTACTGCAGAAGTTTTTTCCTTTCTTGACAAATAGAATCAATGAATGCTCAATTTGCACCTAATTTTGG
>NW_010411374.1:0-39283 GCF_000710305.1 Buceros rhinoceros silvestris | reverse complement strand
CAGTACTTGTAGTTTTGTTTATTGTTAACTGATGCTTTGCTTTACTGGGGAAAAAAACCCCCACACTTCAGGGCATTTTCTTTCATTTACAACTGCACTTTGTTCTTTGTTTGCCTGAGCAAAATGTGACAGATGATGCCTATCTTCAGTCAAATGCTGCACTGTGATCTACAGAATCTGGAAAACTAAATTACTTTTACTTTTTTGGTTTGTTTTTAGTATTCACAAAAACATGCCAGAGTATGTAAAATCAGATGTAGGGTTTGGTCTGAAGAGCTCAGAAAGAGTGCACAGGTGCCGCTTGACCAACATGTGGTATATTTAAACCCGGGTCTGTTCTAAGTGATGCTTTTATAAACCAGAACCTTTGAAAAGTGGAATTGTCTGTGGTTGGGCTCAGTACTTTTATTTGCTAATGAAATGTGTGCTGTGCTGAGAGAAATGCTTTTGGAACACACACCTGAATTTGTAACAAAATTCATTAAATATTTCTCCTACGTGGAAAGGAGGCACATCTGGGAGTGGGTGGGAGAATGCAAAAAAAAGCTTTTCCAATTGCTTAAAAAGGAGTTCGAAGTTTATTTTTTGAGTGAAGTGGTTCGTTTAGGAGGGAGCTCAGCAATTTCTGAGCTAGACAGGTTTTCCCATTCGTTTACTGAACCTGAAAGAGACACTGATTTATAGGAAACGTGTTTTGCAAGTTCCAGTTCTTGGCTTTCCCTAGATACAAGTGTCATAACGTGTACTTCTTACTAAATAAGACCACCATCTGCAAACATGCCCCTGTGGAGTTCCTTAGGCATCCTACAGAAAAAAATATGTAGTTTTGTGTACATCTTCCTTTAAACTAAAGCTTTGTCTCCAAAAGCATCACTTAATAATTTTGCTAAAAACCTCCCTGTTCTTTGTAAAATTCATGAAATAGAAAGCAAAATCTGAATAAATGATAACCTGCTGAGCCACTTACGTTCACTGTTGTAAATGAAGCTCTAACTTTGTTTTTTATCTCCAACAGACAAACAACAGAAAGGTGAATTTGCCTTAGAGGGCTACACCATCAAAATGAATAATAGCCTTCGGAGGGATGCAAAGAAAGATTGCTGTTTTGAAATCTCCGCTCCTGATAAGCGCATTTATCAGGTTGGACTTTTTTATGTTGACTTGAAATTAAATTGATAAAGCTGTTACAATTCCAGTTACTGAATTAACATTTCAGTAAAACAACTTTCACTGACATCTTAATGAATAAAGGAAACCCTTGCTTGCTTATATTGTATATTCATATATTAGGGAAAAAAAAGTGATTTAAAATATGCATGTATGTGTTCAAATATTATCTTTTTGGACAAGTGCAAGGAAATATATCATCTTTATCTATTGGTCATTTCAATGTTAGCATTTTAATATCTATTGTATAGTGTGTGTGATTTCTTGGATGAATTAAATAGTAAAAAAAAGTTAAACTATATCAGTGTTAAATACATATTGTATTGCTCATGGCTTTGCGAGGAAGATCTACGTAAAGGCACATATCAGCTGTGCAATTCAGAGATCTATCAGCCAGACATCAATATGGAATGTAAGTTTAATAAGTTTTAAATATCTGAGATTGCAGTTGAAAGCCAGTTAATTAAGCTGTCAGGTAGTGTGTTGGAGTCTGACAAGAACATTTTTAAGAAAACTGTACCCAGCAGTCTAAAGAAATTCATGGGTGTCTTCTAATTGTCAAGGGCAAATTTTGTTCATCAGTTCTGGCTTTGACATTGATGAAGAGAAGCAGCTTTTTTTCTGCACAGCTGCCAGCTGCTGATCAGAGTTTCAAATCCATCATCCTCTCCTTCAATTACGTAAATTTGTCAAAATTAGCTGTACATTATAGGAAGCATCCTTGCAAGAAAAGTACCAGAAGACATGAAAAGAATTACTAATGGTTTCTTGAGGAAGTGACGAGAATGCTATAGTCTCTCTTTTCCAGTACTAATGAAATTGTAGTTGAGTTTTTGTCATTACTGCCAGTAGTTATTAATAAATGTTTAATAGTTTACAGCTGCCACTCCCAAAGAAGCTGAGGAATGGGTACAGCAAGTCAAATTTGTAATTCAAGGTAAGCCAACCAGTAGAGCAGGAGCCTTTATTGCAATACTACTTAGTGGTGTTCTGTCCATGAACGTATCTGTCACATTTGTATATGTAGTATTCCCACTTGTCCACGTTTTGAATGACAAGTGTTAGTTTTCAGTCATGTTGTAGCTTTTTTTAATGACTTTTCTCCTTTTGCAATATTTTCCTTTTCACCAAGAATACCATTTAGCTTGAAAGCTCACCCATATGAACTTTATAAGAAAATAAGCAGAATATATTGTAAGCATCAGGTCTTTGAAGAATTGTGTTCTCATTTTGCATAAATTTCTGTGTAGGCATTCTTTTCTAGTAAATGTTAACTTTTAAAACTGCTGTTACATAGATATAGAATCTAATAGTATTCCTGAGGAGGAGGAAGAGGAATATGATGATGTTGGACAAGCGAGCAGCGAAGCAACAGATGATAGCATTTATGAAGAAGTTAAAGGTATTGTTGAAATTTTTTACTTTGTGACTTGCGATCATTTTGTCATCTCTACTTCTAGTTCAGTAACTTTGAGTGGCTAAAAGTAAGTGAGGAAAGTTACCTATGTTAGATCAGTAAGACATTGAAAAAAATGTCTTCAACCAGGTCTGAATCAGAACAGTTCAATTGTATGTAGCAGGGACAACAGAATAGTGCCGAATGTGTAAAAGTGGGTCTCAGGGGGCTTTTGGCTCCTTAACATTCTCTGATACATATTTTTCTTTAATTAATAAATTGAATTGCCTTACGGCTTTTTCCACCAACTTGCCCATCAGTTTTCTTCATTAATTTTGGAATTTGTATTAACCAAAAGTTCCTTATCACTCCATATGTTATCAGCTGCTGCCTAATACATGAAATTATAATCCTGTAAGAAAGCAATGCATTGATTTGAAAGGGCCCTAGAGATGAACTCTAAATACTCCAAGATGAGTGTTGACATTGTTTTGTTTCATATCTTGCAGCATGACTATGATTATAAAGTAACTTTTTACTGTGGACTTTCTGATGTGATCAAATGATTATGCCTCTAGGTGTCCGAATGTATTAATTGGATGGCAAAACAAAAGGAGAGCTTGGCAAAATCTCTTGGAGTTGATTACAGACGTTCAAGTATTAGGAGAAAGGTGCTGGTTCTTGATTATATTTTAAGAAGCTGTGAAAAAGTAATTTTTTTCTGTTACCTTTAATTAACAAGTGGTATTTTAAAGTTATATGACAATAAATATCACTTTATATAAAATAATGTACTGCACCCCTTGCTGTTTGGAGCAGTGCAATTACCAGCAGCAACTCAAGAGGAAAAATTAATTGTGTCGCAATATTGACTAACATCCTGTATCTCTTAGGTTGAATATTTTGACCATTGGAGAAAAGAACATTTTATAGTATGTCTTGGTCCTTTCAGTGAACCAAGGGAGCAGAGAACATGAGTGGCTAGTAGAAATTCTTAATATAAAATTGTAAAATTGCAGCAGCGCTCAATTCTTTAAGAGTTGGGGTTTTTTTGTTCCATTTCTTTGAGTTGTACCTAGACTACTTCAGCACAGAATACATGTTCTGGTGAAATAGGGTGCAGTTGTCATGCGTGCTTACAAACCTCTTCTGCAGTGAATATAAAAACTACATTACGAGGCTTCATCTTATAGCTAGAAGATACAGCCAAACCTTATTGCAGTTCTTTTTGGATGCTCAGGCCCTTACAGAAGGTGATCTTGCATGCTTATGCTTTTGTTAAAGAAGCTCTGGCTGTGTCCCGGGATAAATTACTCTTTTCTGAGCTTCACTTATTTTACCTGTACATTTTAATCTCAGACAATAAGTAGACCTGGAGCAATAACACATACAATAATGGAAGAGGGGCCAATAGATAATATATGCTTTGAGTTCTTTGCTTTCAACTCTGTCTTCAGAGAATTGCTGCCTTGGTATGATGCAAGAATTCAGAGTATTTTCACTTCTATCCCATTTTTACGTCAGTTTTTCCAGGAACTATTGTTCCCTAATGTGACTAATAAATCTGGAATGTAACAGAACAGCTGTCACAGAGGTAGCTCTTCTGTTATTCAAGAAATCTAGTTTCAGTTTTTAGTTATATGAATTTCTTTTCCCATGATCTTGGAGTGGTGCTTCATTTTCATGGTATCAAGTAGGGATTATCTTTCTTTATGTCATGCTTTCTCCATCGTGTATATTTGAATTGTAAACTTTTCAGGAAGGACCATCTTACCTTGTACATTGGAGCTTTTAATTTTGGCTGTGATGTTTTGGCATAACTAAAAATAAACCATAAGTTTGCAGTAGATTTTTGGTGATTAAAGCATCTTTTTATGTTCTGTAAATGTGCTTTAATAGTAATTTGCTTAAACGGAATTAAAAACTTCTGGCTCTAATGCTTTAGAGCAGTCCTTCTCTTCTTAATCCATAGCATACTGAAGAGTATTAGTTGGACTACTAGTTGACAAACCTCACAGGACCAGGCCTTGTTTGGTTTCTGTATAGCTATTCATCTAAACCTAATGGTAATAGAGCATACTCCAATTTGGTCTCACCTGACTTAATTAGGCCTGATTGGTGCATTTACTTCCAGTTGGATTCGTCTTTGTTTTCCCAGGTAAGTGAATTACTCTTTCTTCCTGGCATGCTTGAAGGGTGGAGCATCCATATCCCTGCTGTTACCTGACTTAATAATACAGAACAAATAAGGAATTCTGAGTGCCTGTAAAGAGAAAAGAAAAAAAATTCATACAGCCGCAAAGCTATGCTAAGCTCTGGAATGCAGAGGGCAAACATGCTAGATCTCTGTGAAGAGGGAGATGAAATTAATCTTGACTTAGCTTTTATCCTCAAAGCATCTTCATGTGAGAGACTTACGATGTTCTGTTTCCGCAGATCCAGTAGCTTTGTTGTACCTTATTATTTATAACTCATTGTACCTTGTAGTTCGTTGGACCTTGTTATTATTTATTTGGCTATAACAAGATTTTTCAAATAAGTAAAAATTTGGATTTTTGTGGTTCTCCAGTAATTTTTATATCAGCATTTCAAAAGCAAATTAAACCGGTTAATGATGCAGTCATTTGATAATATTGGGCTTGCTATTTGAATAGAGTGTTGGATTAAAAACAGGATATGGCAATTTTTGCAGTTTTGAAAATCGGGAATTTTCAAGAACTGTTGCAGTAATCAGGGCTGACTGATGTTGTATTCTCTAGCTATCTCATTGCTTAGCTGTTTGGGTTTTTTCCCACGCATTTGGCAGGACCCAGTGTAGATTAATTTTCCAGGCAGGAGCTGAATGGTTTCAAACCAGTATCCAGAATGGTAATACAGATAGGTATTAGATAACAGGTAATAGATAAAATTACCCTATTAAAAGTAGAGGTTTCAGTGGCATTCAATTCGTACTGTCTATTGGCAGGAGAAATGGGTGATAGTTGGAGGGTGTACGAAGAGAGGTCAGAAAATTAATCTTTTGATCTCTGAAGTAACTTTTTTCTTTAATAGCACATACAAATTTATATTTACCATAGAAGCATCATTTTCCTGGTTCTCAGTATTGGTATTTTACTGTGGTTATTCAGGTAGAGTCAAAAACATCAGAACTGCCAAAGATTTCCCAACTTGTAAAACCTTCCTTCAGGAAAAGAAAGCTTTATACTGTCTTCACAAACTATGCTTTTGTCTTTTTGTTTTCTGATAAAAACACAGAGGAGAACTTGGTTAAGCAAAATTAAAATATTGTCAATACAGGCTATTTTTGGTGAATTACCTATTTATTTTCTATGTTAGTACACTCTTATAATCTAGCAGTCCACAGCTGGATATTATAAGCTGTACCGTAAAATAACATAAAAAATTGTATTAAGTAACTGCGTGTGTATGTAGAGCTACCTAGATGCATAGAGTTTCTAGCTTAGTGGTGTTTTAAACGACGGAGTTGTCCTTGTCAGAAGAGAGAACACTTTTTGGCTTTAAAGATATAATCTATTACAGCCCTTGAAGAGCAAATTTTTTATTAGTTCAAGGTTTCAGTGACTTAATTTTTAAGGGCTTTCAGTATTGTTCTCTGTGGTTTCACATCCGTTTGGAGCACATAACCAAAACTGCAATGATAACTACTCCCTGCCCACTTGATCCTTTCTGCAACCTCAGCTCAATTTGTGTACTGTCTGTAACACTCTTGAACAGTAGGAAAAAAAGAGCTGTTAATCTAAGCTAACATACTTATCTTAATTTTCAATCTTGTGTTGTCTTTTTTTCTTCTGGTCTCTTTCTGCTCACAAACTGGCATTATAGCAGCAGTTTCTGTGGCATACAGTATAGTTTCTATTAGAATGATTCTAAAGTTAAGGCTTGATTCTTGCTTTGGTCGTGCTTAGTTGGTTCACGCAGATAAAAAGCTGTGCTTACGGAATAGCTAAGGTTGGAAATCCCAAAGCAATGCATTGTGACACAAGGCTGGCATTGTTGGCTTTGTGCCATCTCTTCTCAGCCTGTTTTAACACAGAGAACTTTAAGGTGAGAGAGAGGTAAGGACATAGTAAAGGTAAGTAAAATTCAGTGCTGTGGTGATCTCTAATCAGGGGAACTGCTGTGGAGAACTAACCCAGCCAATACAACTTGCATCAGTTCTTAGTTTGCTCTAAATTAAATTTGAGGATTTAATCAATCTCTGATTGGGCCAAGAATCATGGGATTGGAAAGCTTGCTTTTGTATTTTGATTCCCACTTCAGTCAGTCCTCTTCAAAACAGCGTGGTCAAGCCAATAATTCTGTTTTGCAGTGTAGCTGGGAGCTTAGCTAGGAAAACTCTGTAACTAAGGCAAAGTTCAGGGAAGAGTAAGAAAGAAGCTTAAGTTTTATGCAAAAGGAAGTGTGCTACACAAAGAAATGATTTTTAATTTGTTTACTTATTTTAAAATCTTCTAAATAGTTTAAAAATGTATTGATTTTGTTTCAGAACTTATTTCTGACATTGAGTATGAAGGTAGGGAATAATCATTCTGTCTCTATCTTATGGTTATCTTTTTAAGAAGCTTTGTTTATTTTTTTTCGAACAATTACCCTCTGCAGTTAAGCAGCATAGCTTAGTATCATCCTCATCCTCTCTTGCTGGTGGTTTGCTTGAGCTTTGAAGAAGAAAATTGTTTTTATAATGTTGTACCCTTTTCATGAGCATGAAGTGGGGTAAAGAACGTTATCTCTGATTTACCTCTTCTTGGGAAGAGGGAGGTAATAATATGTAGTGGAGTTTGAGTGTAAGTTTGATCTGTCAGTCATGATCACCAACTCATAGCAAATATTTGTGTTCTCAAAATGTAATGTCAGATGTATTGACTTTTTGGTACTAGAAGGGAAGATTTCACAGCGCCACGTTAATGAAAATGCCTTTTCAGGAGACATTCGCTAAGAGTTTTCAATATATCACAGTCAAGATCTGTGGGCCCAACATAGCTTTTGGTGTCAAACAGTCCCAGTTGTGGATTACAGCTGTATAATCAGTTCCTGTAGGCTAAAATGAAAGAACTGTTAATTGGTTGTTATAAATCAGAGCCGTAAAGACACAGATGATTATGGAATCTGAGACATTGCCTGTGATTGTTGCCATTAAGTCAGTATATTACATATGCTCATATATTGTCCAAATTCCTCACAGTGTTTGTTGTTTGTCTCAAGTACTTAAGTAATTCTTTACTTCTCATCCACGGAAGTTATATATAATGCTGATGTGCTATCGATTTTCTATTTTTACTTTTTCCACTGAAAGAATTCTAAGTGCTTTTAATTAGTAAATGAAGTGATAACAAAGTATAAAGTGTGAGTAGGGGCTGGAATATTTGAAGCTGAAAAGACTGGATGTAAGATCAACAATGTTGAAGATGGTACTAAAGAGGAGTTTCCAAAATAATTAGTACAAGTGTATTGAATAATTTCCATTAAAACAGATTCAAGAACACAGCAAGGGATTTTTTTTCGTTTTAGAGCGGTCCTTCAAAACCATTTTTTCAAAGATTGGATCCCATTGTTGTTAGGAAATTAGTATTTTTTCACTTGTTCAGCCATTGCATTATTTATATAGAGAGAGTATTTTTGCCCATAATATCTTGCTGTTAGGTGGAGTAACAGAATAAGGAGAAGGGGGTGCTACAGGACTTGTGAATTGAAAGCAACAAAAATGATACGACAGCAGTGAGAAGCAGATGTAAGACTACCTTTTAGTGTCAGAGAATAGTAAAGATTTTTTTCTTTTTCTGTCCAAGATGTCTGGGTCTGTTTTCTGGATCACTGGGATATGGGGTATACTAAGTGTGTTTGAATATATGCCAGACATGGAAACCATTGAAGAACAACCTCTTTCAACTGAATATTGCTGAATTCCAACTGCTATGATGAAATGGAGCTGTATCTGAATTCTCTGTCACTCTGCTTTTTGAGGCAGTATACTTACGGGTTTTATATATGCCTTGGAGTGTCCTTGAGCTAGTACTAAATGCTCATGAGACGTGAGTTATGAATCCAGATAACTTTTTGTATTTAAAGACATTGCATCCAGAAAATGGTTAGGAACCTGATGCTTGGACCTCATCTTTTGTTTACCCTGAGAGCTTGGGCTTTATCTTGTAATCCTACATCTAAAGAGGGAATCTTTTCTTTCTATTAACGTTAGGTGTCAGTGATGGAAGAGGAGGTAAGACAATGTGGTGTAGTTGAAAAGAATGAGATGTCCATTGAATAGGAAGTGGGAAGTCTTTGGAAGGACGAATAAGGTTCACAGCCTCTTCTGTGTTTCTTCTAAATTGAATATAAAGTAGTGATCTGTGAACAACAGGCGGCCCATAGCTGTCAGGAAGCCTGCTGTCTGTAATGCAATTTAACCCCTGCTCCCCCATCACAGCATGTTCATGAATGTGTGAGTGAGGAGGCCAATAAAAAATGGGGTAATAACCGAGTATTCATATTTAGTCTCGTTTACACGTGAAGGGCGTACTCACTGATTGAACTTGGGGTGGGGAGGTCTACTGAGGGTATTCTTTGTTTAGAAACATACTTCTGCAGAAAGTTTGGTCAGCATGAGATTCAAAGCAGTTGATTGCAATGTCTACAATAAACGGAAAGTGTGTGCTATTAAGTTTAGGTATTTATTCTTCTCTCTTTGAACTGCATGCAAGACTTCATAGTGTTTTCAGATGTTTCAGAGTTTACGAGTGGAGAAAACAGGAGCAACTTCCCTGAAATTGTGGTCACCTGATACAACAAGTGGAAGGAGTTCATGTTGGAAAGGCTGTGTTTATCAAAGTCTTGGATTAACAAAGGCTGAATTTTACTTCTGTATTTCAGAGATTAAAAAAAAAAAAAAGAAAAATACTTCAAAGCCCAAACAGGCAAAAAAAAAAAAAATCCCCCCCCATAAACCAGTGCAAGAATAAAAAAAAAAAAAAAAGAAAAAGCCTGCAAAGTCCAATAAGGCAAAAAAAAAAAAAATCCCCCTCCAATAAAGCAGGAATAGATTGTTAAATCTGCATTGTCTATTGGCATTTTGAAGCATGTTTACTTAAAGAAGTTAGAAGACATAACCTAATAATATCTAAAAGGGAGGTATTTTTAATAATGTATTTTTATATTTAAAGAACTCTTTCAAAAACCAGTTAGCACAAAACTCATTGAAAGGAATTTACTTATTGAAATAAGTTACTTTATTGCAAGTACTGATCAATCATTTTTATACTATTTCATGTGCACCAGCAGCAAACAACATTTGACACTCTTGATTCGTAAAACCAATCTGATATTAATGGTATGTGACAGAAATTGTTTAGTAGGAGGTAGAATCCTGTCTTAGAAAAGCTTGTCATCCTGGTGAGACGCAATTTTGTATCATAATTTTTTTTAATGTTGACTCTGACAGCTGGCTTCATGTTAAATGTGAACAATGCTTTGTCTATGCATGCATGTCTTCAGTGGGTTATGGACCCTAAGTTCCTTCCTTTGGAAGCAAAGTAATTTTCTTTGGTAGCATTATTTTTATCTAATTAAGAAGCAGTGTAATAATTTTAATGCAAAGTATCCAGAGGAAATGTCTTGGTACATGGGATAGTCGTTAACTGTAAATTTGAGGAATTGCTGTAGTTTAGCAAGTTCAAAGCAAAATGTCAATTGTATTACATATATTTATGAAAATAGGACTGTTGGGCGTGCTCTACTGCTTGAGTACAACTGTGATGAATACTATAGAGATAGATCAAGGAACCTTTACTTTTCAAATTGGTGCAGAATGACTGCATATCAGGCTATTAAAACCATTAGGTAGAGTTTTTTGAGAAACAAGAGTAACCAGAGGTTATATGGTGCCTTAGGCTATTGCTTCTCAACTTTTCTGGTTTCCACAAGGTAGCTATTAAAGAACCATAATTTATACAACTGGATTCTCAAATAAGACCCAGCAAGGTGGGCTTTAAAGGCTGAATTAATCACTCTGTTACTGCAGATACAGATCGCTTATTTGAATTTTTCAGCCTTTGAAAGGCATTAGCATAAATCCTTCTGTATATGTCTTTTTCTCTGTGTGCTTTTTATCTGCTACTCACTTTCCTTCCCACTTTCCTCAAAATAGAGAAATTACTCAAACAAAGTACTGCTAATTAACCAGAGCTCCATGAACTTTGCTGGCTGTACATGGGTTAAATTGCCTAGCTCAGGCCTACATATGGTGGCTCTTACAGTGCAACTGGGACTGTGTTGTGTCTCTGGCATGAGAGCTGGGTGATCCAAAGTATTGGCTGCGAGGGAATTCAAGTAATCTGGGACTCTGGGGGCCCTGAGTTTTTCTGAGATCCTGCTGCATGCCAATCCCACAGCATCATGGTGAGCTGCCTGGGGAGCAGTTGTCACCTCCTGCTCATGGACTATTTCCAGATCCCTGCTGTCCTACTTCATCTCTGAGGTGCATCATGGTATGTGGCTAGTAAGGCTAGTAAGATCTGACATACAGAGTTGCTGGTCCCACTCTGGACCTAACACATGACAATGGGGGAATGGGGTGATATTTGTAGAAATGAATGTGGGAATGTTACCCCAAATATGTAAACAGCCTGTGTTGCAGCTATAATTTTCTGCTTATCTCTGATTTAACCTGATTTTTGTTTACTAGTGAATCGTAACAAGAATACTTTTACAATTACTTTATTTTGTCATTTAAGACGGAGAAAGGATTTAGTGTAGTTGACATAATTTAATTTGATGGCATGGGCCATAAACAGTGAAAAGAGGTAGTGGTGTGGGTTTGTTACTTTTCATGAAAATACCCAAAGGGTATTCAGCTGCTGAATGTTTTTTTTGATCAACGTGCAGTTAATGATCAACACAGAGAGTGGAAAAATGTCTTGGTAGAGCATGTTTAAAGGAGTTATAAGAGAAGCATCTGGGAGCCAGACTTTTCTTGTGGAAAGGTGCCAAGAACTGTATTGTGTTTCCTTTCCCTAAACTTAACTATACTGAAATGCCTTGTCTTCTGTCTCTTTTTCTGAGCACGTTCATTTCTGGACTATAAATTTGAATACTTTAACCCTGCAGATTACTGAAGGATATTATGTGGTTTAAACAAGATACTTTCTTTATGAATTTTATGTATGTAAATATTGTGTCACGTTGCATTTGTCACAATTAGGGATATGAAGTTTTCAGAAATGGCTTTTAAATTTAAATCTTGCTGCTGATCAATGAGAAAGAGAAAACTTTACTTGACATTTACAGACTTTTTTCTGTGTATCATATAAATTTAAGCTTGAGAAGTATAACCCCTATGCATGGTTGTCAAATAACACTATAGGACAGAGTTATACAGTATAGATTAGTTAATTGAATATTTGATTGCTAGATGTATTTATGTAGAGAACTATTTGTATTTTCTGTGTAGATTTTAATAGTCACCACATTTATTTTAGCTAAACATTGCAATAAAAAGGTTTATAAAATGTCACGTTGAACACTTAAGCTATTTACATGACTAAGAGCTGTTATGGGTTGAGAGAACAAATAAATATATTTTAGTTATAGTGAATTCATATAAATCTTTATTATGTTTATATATAAGAATGTATTTATGTGCATGCCACACGTATTTAGGCAAGCAACCTCTAGTGAAAATTCCTATGAACCTACAATACAACCACGGAATTGACTTCAAAGTTGTTGTTTGTTTTGTCCCTTTGAGCTACTAAGTTGCTTTGTGCCCAGTAATTGCAGCTATGTTTTGGGGAGTGTGAGCGGGGACAGAGAAGGGAGCATTTTTTGTCACTCAGTTAAATAATTAGATGAGTGTGTAAAAAACATTAAACACCAGCAGCTTCTCTTTTTCTTTCTCTTTTTTTTTTTTTTTTTTTTGAAGCCTGTTAAGAGCAGTGTCTTAAAATATTTTATTTCTTCTTTAAATGTTTAGGTATGGATTTAGGTAAGATACGTATTGCCTTGATGCTGTGCAACAAATTTGAGGCTTTAGGATCATCTTTAGAAGTGGAGCCAAAATTGTGCTTTTCTTGGAAGCAAGCACGAAACTTCACTTTCAGAGATGCTTCTGTTCCGGTGTGGAATTTGTTATCTAATCTGTTGATCAAAACTTAAGGAATTTGAAAGGAGCTGGATTCTGAAGTCAATTACAAAATTTTCACCTTGTTTGATGGCCCATCTAACAATTTTTTGTTTTCTGCGTTTAATATACTCTGACCAGTTTGCTCAGCATATGTGATTAGATAATTCTAAGAGACTTGATTTCTGAAAACATATCCCTGAAATAGTGACTTTAAATCAAAAATGTCTGTGATTATGAATGAGTTTCTGGAAGTGGATCTCTCTGCACCTTCTTTTATTCTTCATTACAATTATTGTGTGCATATCCACAATTGAACTTGCTTGTGATGACCTTTATCTTTTCTCTCGAGAAGAATTACCATTATCAGGTCTTTCTTCATGAGGAAAGAAAAAGGTCAGTGCAAAACCCATCCCTTATTTCTATGCAGTGCACGTTGCACTTTGGCATATTTGTATTGAATTTTATTAATAATAATAAGATAATTTTGTCAAAGAAAGTTTAATATTCCAAGAATTAGACGTTCTAAATGGTCTTTCCTGGTATGTACTTCTGCTTTTCCTCCTTCAACCTTACATTAACAAACTGTTAATTTTTTTGTATCTATGTTTTTCTAATAAAACCAGGTAATGTAGGGAATGTGAGATAATGTAGGAAATGTTGTTGCCCTTTTTTTTTATTGGAGACTTCAAATTATTTGATTTTTTGGAAGACCAGTGCTAGGAACTGCACAAGTAAGTTGATTTGGTCAAAATATGACTGCTGATTTGCCAGGAGAGCTCCAAGCAGGCACTTCAAGCAGGAAGCTGAGTTCATGAAATCTTAATATATTCATAACTAAAACCAGGAATTGCCTGTGTCTCTGTAGACTGTTCAGTTGTTCTAATGAATATATTTTGTTCTGCTCAGGAGACGGAGCGTGTTTTTCCTCCCATTTTGATGCTTTGTTCTTAGCTCCCAGAGGGCCTCATGAAGCCCTGGAAACAATAACTTTCATGCTGACAACCTCTATGTTTGGCAAATGACCAAAATCCGTGGGGTCTGATGAGATATAAAGATGAGTTGGTTGTGGTTACGGAATGGGGCAAGGAAGCAAGGATACTGGGACACTTGGTAGTGGGGAAAGGAAAGAAAAAGAAACAGGGAAGGTGCTAACATATATTCAGGTCTCAACAAATAGGAAAGGTAAGTAAGCAAAAACGTGCTCCTACATTTCCTGACAACTTGGTAAAATTATGTACAGTAGAATGAGAAGATCCACTTTGCAATAACTGTGGATGACCTTGGCAGCAATGCTCAATATTCTGTCATGTGTGAGAGTAATTGTTTTTCCTCCAAGGACAGAGATGGGTTCTTTGATCACGTAGTCTTCATACTTTCCGTCCTAAAACATTATAAAAAATACTTTCTGCTAGAAAAGTATTTTGTTGCTTGTTTTTTCCAGTAAACTAGTGAGAAGTCATATAGTATCTTCCTGCTTTTAAAATCATATTTTTTTAATCCATTGCCCTAGTATAGTTCATGTGGAAGGGTATGTGTGTGATAATGAAGGAGAAATGCCATGTCTTTTTCACAGATGTATTTAGAAAGAGATTTTTCTTCTCAAATGGTTCTCCAAACGTACTTGTTTCTCTCTACCACTTCACTCTGCTATTATTCTTCATAGCAATAGTTACATGACCCAAACAACATTTTTCTGCACCAGACTAGAATTACAGTCTGAAAGTATGGTTTTTTTATTTGTCCGTAGTGGGACTGGGATCTTTTGCATTTACTTCACTCTTCATTTTAGCAAATGCTGTAACTCCAAAATGCTTTTGTTAGGAAGGGAATGTTATATCCGCATTTTGGTTTTGATTAAGCCAAACCACAACATATGTTTAGTTTCACTGGGTGGTGTCACAGAAAGGTTGTTTCAAGAATATTTTTTTTCCTCCAGAAAATGGTTAAGTGACATTCCATAACTCCAATATCGCTTCCTCTCCTTCTCGCCTCTTTTTCCTTCAGCACTGATCCTTTGTTAATATATAACAAAATTTGCTAATCTTTTCTGTGAGGGTGATTAGGTAACTTTTCCAGGTCTTCTCAGTAGGAAGCAGTGCTTCACTTTTAGCTGAGGTGACTGGTTTGGTTGCTCAAACTGCTTTCACGATTAGGAGTAATGGTGGTGCACAGTAGCATCTTCTCAAGATACAAGGATTGCAACTGAGGGGAAAAAAAAAGGCAGGTTTTCTCAAAGAATTCAGGAAACCTCCCATCTGGAGACTTGGCAAGATCTGGACAAAACGGAGTCATTTGAGCAAATCCTGTGCTATGAAGTCATTAGCGTCAGCTGTCTCATATATGAACTATTACAATGCACAGACCCTTATAAACTGCTGCTGAACAGCTTAGTATGGAGTACCAAAAGAAGCCAAATGCTGTTTCCTAGGAAATTGATCTAACTTTCAGAATTAGAGCAGCGTGTTAAACTAAGTGATTCCCACTGGCCCCTTCTATCCCAAGTATTTCATGATTCTAGTCTTTACACTTTGTACAGCCGGTGCCATTTATTTGAGGCCATTAGGGTCAGTACATTGTCTATAGTAATAACAAACTTCTGGTACTATCTGCTGGTCAAACAGAGTGGTGCATGTGCTCAACCTTACTCTAGAATTTGAATAATGGGTGTTTCCAAAAAGCTGATTAAAACTTGTGCAGAAAATGTTAGTTGGAGGTCCCATCCGATTTAGTTGGTAGTATATTTAAATAAAACCTTTTGGCCTCCATCTTGGAATCAGACTGGGATCACGTGCATTGAAAGGAATTGGGGCTAGGAATTGTCATGGGTTGTTCTCAGCTAAAACTAAAGCATTTCAGTGTGCACAATATTTTTTCATTAAAATGTGTTTTTATATTGTTCATAACCTGGAAATCTCTTTCTGTATTTTGTTGGAATACAGTTCTGTATTGTCTGGTTCCCACTGTATTTCTGAGCACAGTGGTGACCATTTATTCAGGTACAACTTCTGCTTATATTTTGATGTCACCTTATCTACAGTCCTAGTGTTTAGCCTGTGTCTGGGTGACTGGTTTCTGTCTCCATCTCCTCTGCTTGTGTTGTGGAAATTGTCTTTTTTTCCCTCAAACTTGTCATGTTGGAATATAACTTCTGTGTTTGAGCTGTTGGGTGGTAACTAGCTGACTCATAGAAGTGGGAATAAAACAAGAATTCTCCTTTCTTCTGTCATGGTAGGAAATTCTTAAAGTTATTAATCTCTTCTCTAAATAGCAATCAGCTTGTTTCCCACTTTTTACACTGTCCTGGGGGCATTTTCACCCCCAAACCATGCATCCCAGTTCAGTCAGGTGGAGCTTTAATAAGATGATAGTCTGTCTCCCCCTCACTGCTGCCCCCTGTGACTAAAGAATAGCTCTTTCAGCAGCCTTTTCCAGGTTGTTTCATTTGTTTACAGGGCCCGCCAGAGTGCTACTGGAAATGCAGGGTGAAATGTCAAGCAGTTGTGTGTAAATTTTCAGTAATCGGTCATATCCAGGAGGAACTGGGGGAAAGGGATAGATCTGTGGGGATATTAGAGGATTATCAAAGCTAGATTTTTGCTACTTGGATTTGGAGATCTCTCCCTGCAGAATGGATGGATCTGGAGTCTTCTTCTAGACACCAGAGAGAAAACTCCCTGCAACTGTAAATACACACATCAAGGCAAGTAGCATCACGTGGAGGATTTCTGGGATATCAGGCTGCTTGGGCTAAAACCCTGTGAACTTGCGTGAAGTGTATAGACGTAGAGGTGGGTATATAGTGAGAATAATACAGAGGACCCCTTCCCCAAGGCTGGGGAGCACTGTCCTCAGGCAAGGTAGGTAGCTTGCTGGTTCTGCATAAAACAAGGTGTTAATTCTTATTCCTTTGACCCCACATGGCCTCTAGCCCTCACTACTAACGCTAGCTGAAGGTGTCAGTTTGGCCAAATTATAAAAATTAGTTCTTAAATTTTGCATGTTTATTCTTCCTTCTTTGGAATTGTTAAATGTTTCTCTAAACAAATAATCTTATTTGTAAAAAAGCCAGTTCTCACTGTTTTTAAAAAGAATTACATAGCTGGATTGGTTTATGTAATAACCATCTGTTATGGGGTTAGGTCAATTCATAAAATCATAAATCTGGGAGAATAAAGGTCTTGACTCTTTCTCACAGTAACCATTTATTCACGTTTGAAAGTCCTTGTTTACATTTGAGCGGAGTTGTCATTTGGTAGCAAAAAAACAGTGTGGAGGAGAAGTGCTCTTGGTGTTACCGTTACGTTTTCTTGCGCACAGCAGTATAGACCTGTGGCGTTCAGTGTCAGCAGGAGTTCTTCGTGTCTGCACCTTTTTATTTGCATACATCTGTCATCCCTGCTGAGTACAATAGTAAAAACACCGTGATTGTTTTTCTAATTGATTTTTTGATAATACAAGTATTTTTGTGGAGGCCTGTCTCACAAGACCTGTTTGCATGCTTGTAACCTTCTGACACCACAGTGAGATTTCAAATAAAGATATATTACTATGCATTACAAGCATGTGACTGCTTGTATCATTAAGAAATAAATGAAAAATTAGCTGACTGATCAAAACATCTTCCAATGATTTTTCTAACAATATGTGATTGGAATAACAACTTCACATGTTGTGGAGTTCCATGTTGCAGCCAGGAGCCATGTAAATACAAGCTGCTTATTTGCAGGGAGCTTCCAGATTTGCAATACGATTGCTATGGAAACCACTCAATGAAAACCTATAACCATCTGTGTGGTGTGGTAGATTTTGCTGCGTAACTGAGCTGGTTTTGTTTACTCTTATTAAAGTGTCGAATAGAAGAACATATTGACCAGAAACTGAGATTATCATAGGTATAAACTAGTATTGCACAATGACAATGTGTCAGTCTAGAAGACAGTAGAATACCAATTAGTAATGGCATTAAATTAGAGTCTAATGTAAAAAGATGGTTAAGTAATGTGCTAGTAGGGGAAAATGCTAAGTTAATACATATTTCTTATGGAGATACCACCTTCCATTGGCACTGTTGAAGCCAAATCTTACCCATTTCATACTCAAGTAGTATGATTTTTTTTTACCCTCCCCCTTTAAGAAAAATAAATTGGAAGAAAGAAATCAATGGATTCATGTAAAAAACTCAACCAGTGTAGCATTCATTGTTTACTTCTTAAAATGTGTGGATGGTAGAATCGTCTATGATTAGGTGATTGTTTTTCTGTTTTTACTTCAGACTCCAAATTAAATAAGGAAATAATTTTTCAACAGCTTTCTTGGACTAACTGAAAAAATCCTTAACATGTATAGTTAGTTCCTTGTTGCATTATCATCACAAGAATTTTGTAGGTTGGTTGCCATTAGTCTCTGAGTACAAGTAGTGTGTGGAACATAACCTGTATCTCAAGGGTTCTTTAGATCTCCAGCTCTGGAAGACCTCACTAGTTTGATTAGTGTTGATAAGTCTCATTTTGACATAGTATGAAGGTGGAGAAGAATATTTTCTCACTGCAGTGGTAGTGATGGCATGAAGGAGAGATACAGAGGAAACATATGAGATTGTTTTAAATGTCTGCATGACTTCTCTTACACAGTATCTTAATAATACAGAAGGACTTCTACTGTATTTTTTATTTTAATTTTTCGTCTTTTTGACTCTCTTCCAAGTTGAAACATGAACTTTAACGTTTTGCACCTGACTACAGCCAAAATTCCTGGGTGACTGAGGTTATTGTGTCTAAAGGAAGACTCCTGCATGTAGTTATTGCTTCAGGACAATAATACCAGAAAGCACTAGTGAGAAGAACAGGTTTTTTTCTACCATCCTAAGCCAAGCCTATTACATCTGCTGCACTGTGAGCATGATTGCATTAGCAATTAGCGTGGGCCATTTGCAGTAGATTAATAAAGCACAGGTTTGTGCTGAAAATCATATGTTTTTGCTGTGTGTATTTCAGAAGAGGTTTCCTATGGGGTCACGTTAGTGTGGTTCCATGGACTGAATGCCCATTAGCAGCTGGACCATGTTCAGTGTGCTTCTGGAGTGCCTCTTCCGGACTAATACCATCTGAAAGTTCGTCTTCTCTGTATCAAGTCTGTAGCGTAAACCAAAGTGGGTAAGTGGGGATGGTTGTGAACCAAACCACTATGATAGCAAGGACAACATTTGTTTGAATTTGGGACCTTTTCAGTATTCAAAGAGCCTTGGTTCAGATGTTTTCTCGTCTTCAGATAGGGATCTGGTGAACTTCTTTTACTAGGAAATATGTTTTTCAGGGAGAGGAAAGCATATTTTCTATTTTTTTTTCCATGAAACCACAGTGCAATCTATATGTATTCAACTGTACCTTAGGGAAAAAAATCTCTTCAAACCTCCTCTGCTGATTTACTTCATTTGCAATACCCCCTACTAAAGTCAGCCCTCAGTTTAAGATAGTCTGATGACCATGACAGTGATAGAGTTAAAATCCACAGTACATCCAACACATCAATTGATTTAACTCCAAACATTCAGTAACATGTGATATCAACATTTATTTAATCAATATATACTACTCTGTGTGTTGGATGAAACTGGGTTGCTCTGGGAAAAGGGAGCAATCCTGGAAAATGGGACTGATGATGGGATAATAGTACTGCCTGTGAGTGGTGTAATAGTGGAGGGAAGCTACAGAATGACAGTGCCTCCTAATGGCACATAGGGATGTGTTTTTGCCATTTATGCTTCAATTGTGAGTGCTTAAAATAGACAAATGAGTGTACTTGGAAACGTGCAACAAGTGTTTTGCCAAGTGGGGAAAATACATTTGAATGCTGTAAATAGTTTAGAGTGTTTTGTGTTGTACTGCAGCTTCAGATTTTCCCTGTTCTGTTGGGGTTGTTTGTTTGTTTGTTTTTCTTGGCTTAAATAATAGTTTATATTCATCTCAAACGGATTTTTTTTAGCTAGTCAAGAGTCAGAGAGCAAAAACTCTTGCTGGCTTAGTAGGGCAGATTTTCAAAGCTCTTTGTAGAGTGGATTTCATGATGTAATATTTGTAGGACTGCCTGTATAGGTTAGCAGCAATTACGCACGCTCATTTCAACAGGTCTACTCTTGTGCTTTAAATATCTGCTTTAACGTGTGCAGGAACAGTCTTGTGGATAGATTAAATTTTTACAAGGCTAATAATTCTTTGAACTGTTGATACAAAATTTACTCTTTGTCAAAGTAGATAGGCAATTACATAAAAATTGCACAATAAGGAACATCTTAAAAGCTCTGAGTTCTATATCTGTTGTCTGTCATAAAACACCAAAATTAGTTGCTGAAATGCGTGCTTGAAAAGAATCATGAATGTCTGTATAAGATGTGATGACTAGCAAAGCCAAATAGTTTAAATGTATTAAAAGTCCAATTCTTATTTGAGAAATGGGTTTATCAACATGCTATTGGCTCATTCAGTGCAGCAGCTTTTTCAGTTTTGATATTCTGTAAGGGCTATGATAAATCTGTTTCTATTTTCTTATGAACCTCAAGAAAGAATACAGCTAAAAAAATCTCAATAGTTTGTTCCATTTTTTGCTTCATCAATGGAATTTTCGTTTGTGAAATGTGAGGAGCAGTACGTCACTGTACTGAGTGGAGTGTGGACTTACTTAAGTGAGGGTGTGGGCATGAGAGAGTTCATCTGCCCTGGGCAAGGAGTATGAAGCTCATCCTTTGAAATTGTCTGTGGGGATTTCAGAGTGTTCCAAGTCTGCTAGCCAGAAAACATGCTTCAGAGCTGATTGCTACCAGGCTTTCTCTTTTCTTGCCTGCTAAACTTGCACTAAGTTATTTGAATAGATTCTGGCTTGTTTAAAACCATGGTCAGTAGGCAGGAGCACCGAGAGTGTGACATCTGTAGTGGCTGTGTTCCCATCAAGCAGGTGCCCAGCTAGTGTGTCTGTATGACAGTGCTGAAGGTAAGATGTCCTCTGCCTTATCTGCATACTTAAGAACTTCTGAATTCTTGCACGGGCTGGGGATCCTTTTTTTTCCCCCCCAATCCTGTTTCCTTTTCTTTATCCTGGCAAGCAATGCACATAGCAGAATAGGACCCTCGTTCTAATTGTCTCAGAATGACTGAAAAACAGCAGGACTGTGTCTCTGTATTACTGCATTCAGAGCAGAGTGAAAAGGGAAACAGATGTTCACAACTGAGATTTTGAAAGAAAGCTCTTGGAGTGTTTGGATGGGTGGGGAAAAACCACAGAAACAACAACGTTCCAACTTCTGTACAAATGCAAAATAGTAAACAGGGCTTACGATCTGGAAATGTAGAGTGTGTCTTTCAGACTGCTGTGGGCTGTAATTCCTGTCAGCTAAGGTGTCCCTTCAGAGTTTCATTTGCAGTTATGTGTTTTGCAGAAGAACATGTTCCTTCAGAGGCTGAAGAGCCAAGAGAACTGAGCCAGGAGGAAGTTTTCATTGTTTCAGGTAATTAAAATCTTTCCTCTTTATTCTGTGTATGCACTTTCTTTTTACCTTTATTTTCTTGTCTCTTCCCTTTGCTGTTTTAAAATAATGTTTTTATAGCTCTGTGAAGATGTCTTTTTCACCTGGGTATTTGATGGCAGCAAAACTGCTTAGCACCACTTAGGATGCATGAAAACCACTTGAGAAGGATTTATAAAGTAAGCCAATTTATACAAGGTATTCCTTCCTGAATTACTTTGTAATGACTCAATTAGCTTTCATTTCTGCACAAAGGAGATTTAGTTGCATAAATTAGCTTATCATCATTGAGGAAGTGTCACTGCTAAAGGACAGTTTATAGATACAACATGCAGTTGCTGTCAAACCTATAAGAATGTAATATAGACATCTGTGTATACTTTGTGCTTGAGCAGAACAGACTTCTGCCATTCAGAGACTAACAGGGGACAACAAGTTGCCCAAGGGACTGGCAATGTAGACATCTCTGAAAAGGTCAACTTGACACAGGCTCTGACAATCGACCCAAAGCTCTGTCGTCTTTGATAAAAATCAGATAAACTTAAGACCACTAATTGATCTGCAGCCTGTTTAAATGTTGGCCATGCATATCTTCATTGCATATGATTACCACAGAAAGCAAATGAATTGGGTAAGAAATGCCAGAGTCCGGTGACAGCAGCATAAAAATTGGAAAAGGACACAAATGCCCACAAAGGCTGTGAAGGATATTGTCTTGGCTTTAGCTTGGCAAACTCCCTTTGTGCTAATTATCTCTGGGACTGGAAAAATAACTGCAAACACCATGTAAAGTCACATGGCTAGACAACTTTTCTTGATAGGAAGGCATTTCCAGTTATGCTTAAAAACAAGATGCGTATGTACTTCAAGGGCACAGACCTTTAGATAAACTATTGGTGATTTGACACAGCACGAAGAGAAGACTCGCTTCTTATCAGACCTTACATCTTTTCGAGATCTGCTGCATTGTAACTGTGACCTGCACTGACATGCAGTTTGGCTCTCCTTCCCCCATCGTACATAATACACATAATTCTTTCAGGGCCGTCAAGGAAAGGGTGTGCAAGAAGAGTTCCTTTAGGAAGTAGCTCTGCAATGCTCTTCCTTTTGCAACATGTGGAGAGGAAACAGAGGCCTGATTTCCTGACCCATACAGGAAAGCAGGAACAGGTTGCTGTGCGGAGTTTTGGGTTGCTTTTCTTGGAAAGGAAACAAAAGCCAAGTCATCAGATGCTGTTAGCATTGTGGTCTGCTAAAAACATGTGTAAAACAACATGACTCATTGCAGCCTTAATATTTAGTATTCATTTAGATGTTACCATAATTACAAGAGTGTGTTGTTGTAATGGAGCGCGAGGTCAATCCAATTATAAAGTTGCCAACAGCATTTTTTTTTTCCACTAAGGTATTTTCTTGAAGTTCTAAATGGTCTTACTTTTAAGAAATCAAAACCGTAGCACCTTCATTTTTTAAAAGTTTCAACTGCTATGAGAACAACCTTATCAGTCTTACTAGTTTTTGTCTAATGTCCTTGAAAATACCATAACAGTTCTCTCGAGATATCAGATTCATTTCAAGCAATAATTATCTGATCTGATCTTACTTAGTTAACTATTTAACACTGGAAATTTGTTTGACTTTTAGGGCTGAGTTGACATGAGTATTTCTGATAGGCATCACATCATAAATAATCTAACATGACTCAAAAATATTTCATGTTTTTCCACACATAAATTCTTGAAATTAATTTATTGCCTAGCTTTACCAAACTTGAGTTCCATAGAAAATACTCTGCAAATTGTCTGTGAGCTCAGCCTAATAAGTGCAAAAACCATTTCTTTTTTCCTACTTTTTTCTTGCCCTAACTTATCTCTGCTTCAATTAATGTGCAGGCTTCAGTTCTTTTCATTCCTTCACTTTTGATGCTGACTTGCTGCTGGATAGCTTTACATTAATTGCTAGTGATCTCATTATTTAAAAATACCAAAACATTGAAGAGTCTCTGTTACATAATGTGGATTGCTGGGTCTTTTTTGTTACCACTACCTACCCATTATCATTTCCACAATCACTATTTCAGGTAAGTGTCATGTTCTGTGCTGCCTCAGTGTAAACACCTTGATTTTAGAGTAACTAAGGAACAACAGGAGAAGGGAAATGAGAAAGATTATAGTGAACAGGTTGAGCTAGATTAGAGTTTGAGTCCAAATAAATACGCTACAGTTACTTTTCCTGTATTTCATAGTTTTTCTGTCATCTGGGAAAATGGTCAAATAAGTAACAGGCATTATTTGCAGTTTAGGATGTCACCAGAATAAGCAAGTATGTTGTGTTCTTTCACAGGGTATGTCTTGTCTGGGTGTTGAGAGTCTAAATCACTTGTGTAAGAGTCATTCTGGTAGCATTAATTTTGAAGTTCACCTGTATCTCCATCCGTAGGCTTTTAGTATGGTAAATATTAAGTACATCATCCACAAAAGGGAATTCAGTAATTTTCCAGTTCACCTTTTTCAAATATTGTTAAGTAAGCCAGACTATTAATCTTCAAATCTGGTGCTATAAACTTATGAAAAATCTAATCAAGAGTCAAGGCATATGAATCAGAATGGCAAGCTGTTTGACATTCCTGGCAGTGGAATGGTGGAAAACATACATGCGTGTTCCTTCATTCGGCAAGCAATGCGTTAAACAGATAATAAAACCAGTAGGTCTAAGTCGCTACTGTAGTAGGGTGTGCTAACTTAGATGCCAGCAATGTTAAAATGGAAAATCAGTGGAAATCAAACACAGTGACATTTATTCTAATGTTTTAAGTAGTGTATTTCCATACTTGGGCTGTAATTCCTGATTTGTTTTTGTTTGGGTCGGTTTAGTTTTCTGCCAAGTTTGTGCTCTGAAATGGCAAGTGCCAAAATTGGCCTAAAGGAGGGAACAGGAAAGGAACAGCCTGCAGTTAAAATGGGCTTAGGCTGTAATGGAACAGCACATTTAAATCCCTCTGAAATACGTACTCTTAGTCTGTTTTTCCAGGGTTGTGGGTTTGAGTTGTTTTGGTTATTTTTCCTGTCTATTGAGGCTGTTAGAATATTCTTAGAATTTTTTTCCCCCCTTGAATAATCCATGGGCATTCTTAATCTCAGTGCATGCTTGAGTGATATAGTTGTCAGATTTTCTTTTTTTTTTTTTTACACAAATTGTTCACCTTTCTTTCTTCAAGCATTTATTTTCAGGTGCCACGAGTTTTCAGTGACATAAGCAGTCTGAACCTACCATCAGGAAGGTTGGCAGCTGCTGCTGTTTGATCTGTCAAATAAACTCTGAAATATTCTCATCGGTATATTGGACAAAAATATTTTTGTCCTATTACTGTTTGCTCCTATTACTGTTACTGGAAAAACAGATGGCAGAGGAAAACCGTGAGGAGTTCTTTGTGGAAGAGTTTTGGAAACTGTTGGATAGTTGTTCATCCAGATAGCTGTCCTGGAGTGAAAGAATTATTTCCTGGAGAAGCAACCTATCCAAGATCCTCCTCAGCCATTTCTTGTGATTTGTAATAGCGAAAACAAGGGGTAGTGAAAAACAAACTGCTTTCTACCCTCTGCTACATGTTTTATTTTTTTTTAATCATGTCTTATTCATATTTGTGGCCTAAGTGACTATGCCTTTGAAGTATGACAGACTTCAGCAGTTATGTCATAACAGTATTTTTAAGGCTAACAACAATTCACAGTGTATAAGAACAATAGGGTGTAATTGTGACAGAGTAATGCCAGCAAATTAATACCTTTTGAATTTGAACTCTAATGGGCACATAAGTTCTTGATGCTAAATTCACCAGTTTTTTCAGGTATATACCTGTTTAAGAAGCTCCACATAATTCCATTACTGTATAAATACCAAATTCCTTTGCCTAGGACTCCTGGTTTTGTTTTATTCTGTGCTCCAGAGGCAATCAAATGAGATTTGGTAGGGTCCTGTCTAAATGAAAGAGGGGCTGAAGTAAGAAAGAACCGGCTTGTGTTTTACAGAGGTTTTTGCAGCTTTTTTTTTTTTTTTGGTTCTATCTCCTTGCTTGTGAAGCACTGTTAATCAGTTTTATTAAGCATTTTTCCCCTTAGATGTATAGATTCTGAAGTCAAATTTACAATTGGCTTTTATGTGTGTGTAGTTGCACTTACAGAATTTGAAGACACTTGTGCTGATGGGTATGAGACGGGATTTCAAATCTGAAAGTAACACTTAATGGAAGAGCAGCATAGTTGTTCACAAACTTACACTGGCACTTTCCCTAATTTTCACTTCTGTGGTCCTGGTATACAAATACATAGTTTTTCAAGAAATGTGGCGTTCAGATTTAAACAACTCTGTCTTTTTGAATTCACAGATGAGGGCATAGAGCTGTGGTAGGTCTTTGGGCAACATCTTCACTGTATTGATAAGCTTATTTTAAAATGCATCTTTTCCAGTGTTGCCATGTTATTAGTTGAGTTGCTTTCCCACTTTAAGGCTAATTAAATGCTCATGATGGACATCTAGGGAGAGATGTTCTTTCCCACTGTGCAACTTTTCTGTTGCTGATGTTCCGCATCTAACTCACATTAGTTTTAACATGAGTTACTTCAGGCGCGTAAAGGTAAGAACAGACCTCAAAGTGATAAAGGTCAGTGTGAAAAGTCAGGAGTCGTTTCAGTGCAGTTCTGAAGAAGCAGAGGCCTGGTTAGTGTGTTTTAAACCAAATCAGTAAGACAACTGCTGAAAGATTCGAAAGGTGGAGTATACAGAAATAGCTTTTAGGTTTTTCTCACGTGGGCTTATGTTATCTTTTATGAGATAGAGCTGGGAACTGTGATGAGTGCTGTATCAAAAAAAAAAAAAACTGAGGAAAGATTCTGATTTAATATTTACTCACAAATTAATTTGGTGCTAACCTGTATTTATAATTGTCTAATGCTAAATTGGTGAGTAATGATCTGGCAAATGGGAAGGGCCGAAGTTTGGAGGTGCAACATATTCTGCCTTCCTCTTGGAATTACTCTGTCTATGCATATACAATAACAACGTATCTTATTTCTGAATGGTTGGGAGTTTTCATGTTTATATATATTGCAGCTTTTGGTGGGATGACGGCAGAATTTGCGCACTGGTAGTGAGAGTGCCCCCTAGTGCCTTGTATCAAATAGTAGCTACTAATCACCAGTTTATGGAAAATTTAGTGGTGGCTGACTTACATACCAGCTTTAAATTCACAGGTTGTGACAATTTAGCCTTATGACGGTATTGCCATCAAAATAAGATATCACAGAACACAGATAAACAGAAACCACCTCTTCTTGCTCGTACAGAGAGTATTAAATTAAAATCTAAGTATTTGTCAAAATGGGGAAAAACAAGTTGAATACTGCTGTATTTTTTATAGCATCACACTTTCTATCACTTGATACTTTAGCAGGGTTCTTCAGTAATAAGGTGAACCAATCATGATTAAATTGTAAACTATAAATAATGGTGTAGGGTGTTAATGACATGCAAATGTAACTGGTGTGTTGGAATAACCAGCAAGCCTGCTGTTCAAGGATCATATAACAAAACTGAGATGACAGCGTTGATCCAGCCAGTTCAGTGATATTTATGTTATCAGAATTAGAAGATAGCTTTCCAGTGATGTAAATTATTAGTACATATACATTCTGTCTGGTTAGTGTAAACATAATGTAGCTGGTCATCTTAGTGGTATTGCTTACATTCTTTTTGCATTAACTCATCATACTCCATTCTCATGGAATTAAAAACAGGAAATAGTTTGCAGTGTAACAGAAGCACCCAGTGTATTTAACCATGTGTAAGCGCTGTGTTTCAGTAGATGTACTCTGTATTGTAAGTGTATGACAAAGCATTTGTTACTGTGTTATTGCCGTATTACAGAGCAAAGAGTGCTAAATAATCAATCAGTTAATGGTCTGTATGGCAGTTTGAACACAGCACATCCATTGTGCTTATGCTGTTAGAAGGATGAGTTTATGACTGTAGTATAGTTGCATGTTTAGCCAGAGCTTAATGTCCTAAACTGGAGCTGACACAAATATTTTTAAAATGCAGCTTCAGCAACAGTTTCCAAGTTCACCAATAATTCAGGAGGAACAATCAGGGATTATCTCAAAGGTTCTCAGAGAAGTATTTAGTTTTGTTGGAACGGGAGAAGGAGCATATCAGAAAATACTTTGGCTTCCTTTCACAGTTTATTATTAATTATATTCTAGCAATTTTATCAGTTTCAAGTTGAGATACAAATATGGCTTGCTGGAAATGTATTAGTAGAGTAAAAATGAGCTGCTTTAAGTTGCTGCTGGAAAATGCTTTGAAAACCTGTAGCTACATGTCTTTAAGTGATACAACTTGTCAGTGAAGGGCTCACAGGTTTAACTTGTTTTCCACTTGCTTTAGTGACACAAAGAAGCTGTTTCTAAAAAGAGAAGAAAGAAATGTGCACTAATAAATTACTTTGTGGTATCTGGAGACTTAAAGAGTAATTTTAGTCCCTCAATCTGTATCCTTTTGTAATTAGATGCTGTTTTCTTTGCAGATAGTGAAAATATCGATTATGCCAATTTCTATCAAGGTTTGTGGGACTGCACAGGAGATGAACCCGATGAGTTGACATTTAAACGTGGTGACGTGATCTACATTCTCAGCAAGGTACAGGATGCTACTGGGCTATATAGTTGTAAAAAGAGAGCTGTGGCAGAAAAGCACATTCCCACAGTTCTATGGGGGGAAATTGGCACTCCCTTTCGGATCCTTTGTTTGCAATCAGATATTCGCTGCAATTAATTATTTTGTCAAATGAACTATAATCACATTTAAAACATAGCCTTGTAACAGGAATTAACTTAAAAGCATGTTTATTTACTTGTTAAATTTACTCTTGGCTACCGTTTGTTAACTGATTTAACAGGAGACAATGTGCTTTCTGCTTATAGAAGTTAACCTTGTAGAATTTTAAATTATCTTGCATGTTATGTTTTCTGCTTCCTGTTTTAAATTACTGACTGTGCTGATTCTGACTTTTTGGGCATTTTGCTACAGAGGATTTTTTTTTTTTTTAATGATTTCATCTTTGTAGGTATATTTTAATTGTTCTGACAGCTCAGGTTCTGAATTTGTTCGCTCTGACAGGTTTGGGCAATTTTTAATTTACTGCTTTCCTGTTTGCACAGTGAATGAGAAATAAAATTCCCCTCATCTAAAGTGGTGATAAGCATTATAACCATGAAATTTTTTTCTGCTTTAATGTTGGTTGCTTTTCTTATTTTTCCTTAACCCCACCAATGAAACCAAAACCTTTCCTAAAATACATTTCTCATGGTCCACTGAAGTTGGCTTCTGAACAATTCATCAAAGGAAAGTTCTCTTTTCCCCACTTCTTGAATAACTCAGCTTTTCTCTAATTTCTCATTGAGAAAAACACCTTTTAAAAATGTATGTAGACTATATGTCTCAGATGCAATTGCTGTTAAATATAATTAATGCCAAAGTTATTGTAGGTCATTGAAATACACAAGTAGGTGCATTAAAGCATCTGTTTGTCTTAGTTTCAAACTCTTCAGTTTTGTCACGATTGCTTTAAATCTTCTGTGATACTTTTAACTGCAATGATTCTGGATAATAAGTGTAACAGCTTCTGTTTAAGTAAATTTAAGATTTATGGATAGAAAGATAGTACTCTGTAAAAATAGAAAAGATGAATGACTAATGGTAATGTGACCATGTCTGTCTTTTGAGGTATTTAATTGTCACTTCAACTAATAACTGAATTGCATTACTAAAGGCTGGATAACACTCTTGGATTGGGCAGACTTTCAAGTAGTTACACAGCACTGAAGAATGGCACTAACCTAAAATAACCACCTCTTCCCTCTCTCCCTTCCCTCAAAAAGCCCATGAACAAATAGATTCCACTGTACGAACTGGGCCTCTTTCATGGGTTGTGCTCTTCTAGTACGTTATGGGGACTATAAAATCTTAATCTTCATCTTGTAGATGAAAAAATAATTTGCTACTCCTTCCCCAAAAGAGTGAGAAATTTAATTTTAAAAATGGAGCAGAATAGAAAAACAGTAGCTTAAGCTGTGTACACTATATCAACTGTCTTGTGGTTATGCTGTGATTAATTTGTAATCGGTCCTTGAAACAGGCTTGATGAGGCTCCAGATATATAGAGCCTTTCTCTTTGGGAATGATTTCTACTCCAAAATACAATCCAGAAAATTCAGCCCTGTTTCGTTTAAAGGTTGTTACAGTGTTTTCAGAAAAATGAGTGTTGGCTGCTACTGTCAGCTCTGAATTTAGGGTCCCTGGAGGAGAAACTGCCAGAGAATTATCCATCTTAACCCTCCACTTGATTCAGTTTCAAGGTCTGACCATTTACGAGCTCTTTGTCTGGTAAGTGAAAATATAACCAAAGGAAAAGTGAACCTAACAATCCTGAAGGCGGTCAAGACTTTTCTTAAAAAAATATTTCCTAATCCACTACATTAATACCTGGATTTTGTGGCAGTCGGCAGGAATCCTTGGCAATTTTTTTATTTTTTCACACCATCTAGTGGCTGAAAATGAGAGATGCAGGTACTGACAGGAGGCGATGTGTATGGATCCAAAATGGTGTCATAAATTCAGCTTCAGCTTGAACCTAGCTATGGCTTTATTGCCTTTCTATCATATGTCAGGCAGGTGTGAACATTACTCTTGAAAAGCAGATAAAGAAGTAAGTACAGGTAGAGCAGTATTATAGTATGAAGGGTGAAGCATTAACAAAATACCGAGCATATTTGTGCAGCATGTAATGGTTCTTTGTTTTACCATGAAATACAAATAGCATAGCTTGCTATGACAAACGCGGTAAGACAGATATTTGTCTCTCCCAGCAACAGTTATGCCACAGTAACATATTTTACCTGCTTTTCACATACCTTTATAGAAATTAGGGGAAAAGTGACTATTTTGTTTCCAAGAAATGAGATCATCAGTACAACAGAAGTAATGATGAACCAGTTTATCAAATTCGGACATTGATATAATTGAAATAAAGCAAGAGCAGCAATATGTTACACGTGAGTTTCTAGGTGAATGTCTTTTAGAAGAATGAGCAAGGTTTCGGTTTGGCAGCATTTGCTTCCTAAAATAGCTAAGCATTATGCTAAGACAAATCCCCCATAATTTGCTTTAAACTGAGCATCAAAATTCAGTGTTAGTGCAATGATCATGCTTTGCGTGTTTGTACTCTGACAGTGAAAATACCTATGGCTGGCCAGTGTAATTATGTGTTTTCCTTGTTTTGTGCATTGAAAAACTATTTTACTTATTATAAAGTATCGATGTCCATTGTGGCTTTTGTGTAGCAGCAGTGCTATGGGCTCTTACAAAAACAAAAAAAAAACCCACCAAAAAAAACAAAACCCCAAAACTTTTTTCTAAGTTTTTCTACCTTGGAGAATTTTCCCTCAAAAGTGGCTTTTATAACGTACACTGTGAATCATGTAAACTTTCAGAAAACTATATACCCCTCTCCCGCAATGCAGTAGAAAACTTTTTATAGCTTTAGTGATCGAGGGACTCAATAAGATTTTCTTAGTTAGTATTGGCTATTAGAAATGCAGTCCTGGGTGTCCTGTTTTCTAAAAGGATGAATGCTCTTAACTTCTGCGCATTAGTGGGCTTGGCTTTACTTTCAAGCCCGTATGATACATGGGGAAACAAACTGTGACATAATGATCCTATTCATAAATCTTCTGTAGATCTATTCAAGAATGCGATTTCCAGAAAATAAGGCAACTGTGAGTGGAGGTAGCCGTATTACGATTTTTTTAAAAGTTTGGGTATACACAATTGATGCCATTGCAGCAGCTGCCATATTGGTTTGCTTTAGGTGCTGTTTTGTGTTGGGAAATTTACTTGTATGTTAGCAGGCGCCTGCTTAGTGGAATTACTGACAATTCTTAACTTTTAAGCTAATTTAATTGCCATTTCATTTATATTGATACTTGCAATAAACCAACAAATAATACTTGAAAATCAGACATTAAATCTCAAACTGAAATTCTCCTTCCTTGTTATTATTTCAATACATGCCAATGCAATATAATGCTGCTCACTCTGGTATTTATGATTCATGGAAATTTCATCTATGACTTAATTATCTGCTCTAGAATTTTCCATGAAATTAAAGTGTTAACTTGTTATCTAGATCACCCTTTATTCAGTGGTTGTACATTTCCAGTGTGGCAGATTTTTGTTCTTTCAGTACAAGAAATGTCTGTTAAAATGCTCACATCTCAGCCTGTATTTTTTGCTTAGTGGAAAGACAGACGTCTCCATAGCTCCTATTACTGCTTGTGAAATAAAGTACAACTGAATGGTGCAGCTGTTTGATAATCAGTGTGAACTTTTTGTACACTATCTGTATAGTTTTTATAAAAAGTATTTATTCAGTATTTTTCAAAAAGGTGTGAAAGGCATACTAAAATCCTGACTGTGGGTTTTTTGGTTTTTTTTTTTTAGTCAGGCTACGAGACCCATTATTAAGAGTAATCTCCTTCTCCTTGACCACACCTTTATAAATAGAGAATAACAAGAGGAGCAGATTTGCAGAGTGAAACACTAAGAGCTGAGGCCTTGGTGTCCATGAGGTGTGTTTTCAAAGGGGTTTGATGTCCAAAGAGCCTGGTGTTGTGGAATTGAGAACACATGAGGTTCAGGTGGTTGGAGAACATCAAGTGCATCTTCTGTCTGAGTTTCATCTGAGAGAAATGTAGCATGTGTGCTCTGAGACTGATGGCTCTTCAAAGTGAGCTAAGGTGGGAAAAGTGGAAGCATTGGGAGATTCACTTCAGTGGGATGTTCTTCTGGGTTGTTTAGGTATATTCCTTACAGAAAAAGAAAATAAAAAAAGAGATGCTTTGCTAAACATAAGATAAGAGCAGAGGCCTTTAAATTAAAGGTTAGTTAAGACAGAGTAATACAAAGAGCCTCTAGCTCTCTTGGTTTGCATACTGATGGTATATAAACATTTAGGTACCTGATTAGAAAAGGTTTTTGCATTGTATCATCTAATGGAAAATAAAATGGCCCCTCTGTCATTCCAGGGTGTTTTCAGGGGTAAGTTTTGGTTCAGAATTCAGTTTGCTTACCCTGATTAATATTGGAATTCTTTAATTAGTGTCTATTTTGTCTCATGTCACTACAGGAAGCAAAAACTGATAATGCAACCATACAGTAAATCTGATGCTTATATTCTAGAAGATGACCATTTTATTGCTGTCTTAAAACAACTCTACTACCTGTGAAGAAGTCTCATTCAGTTATCTAAAACATTTGTCATGTACTGCGTTTTCGTGAAAATGCTGTTCTGTGCCAGAAATGCTCCCTGGTTGATAGTGTATCATTCAGCAATTACACCAAAGGAAGTTCTAAAATTTTTTAGCTACTTTGAATGTCCTGGATGAATTAGAGGTGTTTTAAAATATTAGCTTGCCAAAATTGCCCCCCAGAATATTAAAAAAAAAAAAATTCTTCTTGCTTCCAGCACATCTTTAGCTTGATAGGAGAGACTACTTATTTTAACCCAAATTCAGCTATAGATACATTTTGGTTTTCAGTATTAAAGTTTGCAGATCTTCAGCCAGTAAGTTAATACTACTACAGTGCCACTGGAAAAGGGTGGGAGAAAAATCTCAAATTCGCATACTTCAGTTGTAGGCTTTTTTAAAAAATACAATTGTTTTCTTGAAGGCATTGAAATTCAATGATGATTTGCAGCAACTCTTTTTAAAAAACAAAACAAATAAAAAACCCACCCCACAAACACAAAACCCATACCATATGTATTGAACAATAGGGACTAATTGCACAAGGACCAGATGTTCTCAACTTTTGCTGAAGTCAGTAGAAGTTAATATGGTGCAAAGCATCTGGAGACCCTAATTTACACAGAGGATCTGTTCTAAAGGCAAAGGCTGTTCTGGAAATCCTCTTGCATATAAGCATTTTCTCTTCTGGTGTATAAAAATTCTACATAATACAAAAATCTTGGATTTAAAAGATATCTCTGAAAACAAAAAACCAACAAACAAAAAAACCCAACCCAAACCAGGTGGTGTATTTCTACCTACTGTGTTTTCCCCACGTGCAAAGTGCAAAAACTTTTTTGTGATCAGTGCCTCATGGAGTCATAGGTACATGGAAATTGTTGGGTTGGGAACAAAGAGAAGCATCTGCTCACAGTGTGTTCAGTTGAGAGCGTTTAAGGAGCCTGTAAACCCTGATGGGATTTTTTCCCCCTGCTATCATAGCATGCTGTACAGAGAGTGTTTTGCCAGCATGTTAAATGTTAAGTTATAACCTGTTCCTTGGTGCCCTGTGAAATTACTTCACTTTAGTTAATAAATTTCTGCTGGGGAAAAGAATATCCACTCTTACAGACAGAAGTAGCTTAGAAAGCATTTCTTAAGGTGGTTGTATCATGTCATTTGGCATAATATTTTCCACTGCCCTGGTGCTTGTTCTGCAGGGCTGAGGTGGCCCCCTCCTCCCCCCGCCCCTGCCCAGCATTGCTGGTGTGGCAAATGTGCTCCCAGTCACATGGCAGAGCCCTGGCCGCACAGTTGTGCATTCTCCTCATTGCAGGATGCTTGGATCTGGCCCTGCCCCCCTCTCCTATCCCTCTGTTTGCCTTGGAGCAATTCATTTTGCAGTTATTGAATTTCTTTGGAGAGTTATTTTCATACAGCGAGCATCACAGCACCTCTGGATCTTGATAGCATTTCTACATAAGGAGAAAGAAGCTTTGTGTTAGTAATTACCTAACATTGTCAGGAGCTGACTGCAGGCCTCTTTCTAGTGATAACAGAATAACCACATAATGTAGCTTTATAGCACATGATTAATAGAAAATAATTACACATCCTACAAAGGGATGCAATATTTCTTATAAATTGACTACAATGGTTTCCTGTAGATTAAAGGACTCTTTATTATTTTATCAGTCCTTCTAAAGTATAGTCCCTTGCCTGTGTTCGCAGTGATGTTGAGAGCTCAATGCAGTGAGAGATACCAGATGGTAAACCCAGTGGTACCTGAGATCTGAAGCTGATGCCTGCAAAAGCACTGGGCTTCCCAACTCTTAAAAATTCATATAAAACTCCTGACTGTATTCTTATCCTTCTGCTTATAAATCATTATTCCCCACAAATGCGGGCTTTTATTCTACACATCTTAAGCAGCAGCAATAGACATACGGACCTCACAACATCAGTGTATTAATTAAATTATATTGCTGTGAAGGAGCTTGTAATTGATGCTGTTGATAGAAACAATACATCAGTTTGGCTTTTATATGTGACTTCAAGAAAGGACTGGGGTGGGGGGGACACTGCTTATCTGCCTGGCTAGTAAGTACTCTTTTGTGGTACTGAGGACAGAAAGGAGT
This sequence comes from Buceros rhinoceros silvestris, assembly GCF_000710305.1. Taxonomy (NCBI): domain Eukaryota; kingdom Metazoa; phylum Chordata; class Aves; order Bucerotiformes; family Bucerotidae; genus Buceros; species Buceros rhinoceros. Next base: position 4,593 of record NW_010411374.1, on the reverse strand, counting down.
GCTAAAGAGTTTAAAGAGAAATATCTGTACTTTAATCAGTTTAAAAGGGAGTGCTACCTAATTATTCTAAAACCCAGCCAGATATCTGCATTATATTTTTGTTTAGACTTCTATAGACTGCAGATAGTTTAATTTGGATTCATGTTGCTCTTGAGACCCATGCAAAGAATAGTAATGTAAAGTAAAAGCTTCTGTGTTGCAATATTGTCTGTATGGCATAATGGTTGCAGTGAATGCTTAAATTAGTTTACTAGTCTGTTACTAACATCAACATTCATTTCATCTTCTCACTTAGCCTCATGTCAGAGCAGTAAGTGGTGTATTAGTAAGTGGCAAAACCCAGGAAGTTTTCAAAACAGCAGCATGCTTTTAGTTTAAATTTGAGGTATCTGAATTGTTTCTTTAAAAACATTTGTTTCTAAGTTCTTATAGTGTTGCTAAGTGGAACATTTTCAATGGATAATGTTGTCTGCAGGCTTTTTCTATGCCGTTCGTCATATACAATTTAATGACCGCTTAACTAAGCCACTTCCCTCATTTCATGTATTATTTGTTTTTTTGGCTGATGTCTAGCAAAACTTGCTTAATCATTCTTGTCAGTCATTTCATGAGTTCCACATAACAGCTTAAAATCTTTTGTTGCTTTCTCTTGGAGAGATTTATTGCTGAGATTCCAGTAGTATACGTGAGTACTGCTCCTTTCAGCAATTTCCCACTTTGGTCTCTAATCCAGTTTGTGTATTTAACTGCGGTATTGTGAGATAAAACACAGATTTTTGAACAGGCTGATCTGGAACATTATAAACCTCAGTGTCAGTGTAATATTTAGCCTTTAAGGATTTGGAGTGTAATGTGTACCCCCATGGGAAAGGTTATGAACAGTTCTTAACTTCTGTGGAGAGCAGTTTGCACTGAAGATCGAGTTCAGATACCTCTAGACTTGCAGACCAGACTAACCCCCAGCAGTCTGCTCTACAGTGGAAGGGGGAAGGAGGTGGAATTATTTTTGCAGCTTTCTCATTTGTGTGTTCAAGTCATAAATGAAGGTTTTCCTGCTGCTTTTTTTGTGGATTTTCTTTAAATCACACTTAACTGCAGTGTTTTATGGGTAGTAGGATAGAATCTTCTAAATCACCAATTTGCTGTGAAGAGAAAGAGGAAAATGTTTAATTTAAGACTGGTGTTCAGCCTTCCACAATAAGAAAATATAAAAGCGGCTGTATGCCTGCATGCAAGTGTGGTTAAAAAAAAAAACAAACAAAACCCAAAAAAACCCTGGCAAACAAAAAATAAAAAGCCTGGGCCCACATGAAAGTGGGCCATCAACAGGGCTTCCTCATAGTTAAACAGAGGAGAGCTGAGTACACTAAGCACCTCATAGGACCCTAGAGAATGCTCCACCAGGCCAAATGTGCCAGCAGCAAATCGCTATAGCTTGGGCTCTAATGAAACTCCATTAACCCTTAAGCTCCGCTTGACTATTTATAACGGGAAAAACTTTATCTACAGTCAAAATAATAGCTTCATCTCAGTAGGATCATTAATTCAAAGTAGTACAGCCTTTTGCTTTCCTCATCTGAAGAGCAGCGTAGCAGGAAGCAGATGTTGCTTATCAGAGGATCTGTGTTATTTTGTATTTTACGTGTTTGTTCCAAAGTAATTTCTATCTTACTAATCATTCAGTTTTGAATGGGGTCTCTATTTTAATAATGCTTCATTTGTAACTCAATGTAAGTGTGTGTGCAATTTTAGTAGTTACAATTTATTGAACTGCTGTTAGGATTGATCTTAAAATATTTACCTCATAGAAAAAAAATTAAATTTGGATCCCACAATACTCTTCCTTGGTATTGCTTTTGGAAGATATTATTTCTTTAAACTATTATAATTCGTTTTGTTTCATATTTATCTCACTAAGCCTAAACAAATTTCAAACAAAAGTACATTAGTCATCTGTCAGACATATGAGATGTGCCGTAGAATTTTCTGCAAGCCTAAAGCAATAGCAGATTTTGTCTGCAGAAAAAGGTTACGTATTAGATATATAGTCTTCCCTTCACATCTGAGTGGTTTTTAAAATAAGTTGATTGTAAGTTTCTTAGAGTTTAGCCTTGTGATACCAAAAGAATCCCAACTGATTCATAAATGTCAACGTTGTGCTATTAGATTTTAGTTACAGAGATAAGTTTTTTATATTTATGAAGAATAGGGGTTGGAGAGGTCGCTGTTTTTAATAGGTGTTGCAGAGAAGCGTGGCTGTAATTAAGAAATTTTCCTGAGTGTGCCTGGCCTTTTTAAAATTTGACTTCTGTCTTTGTCTAAATCTGCATGTCAGTGCCTCTAACAAAAAGATATAATGTTTTAATTTTCAGTTGAATTTATTATAACTGTATATAAGAGAAAGCATCCATAAGGAGTTGCATACAAGACTCTATTGCGTTTATAACAGACTAAAGGTTAATATTGCATATTGTTTTCAATTAGGAGTACAATAGCTTTGGCTGGTGGGTAGGAGAAATGAACGGAACCATTGGCTTGGTGCCTAAAGCCTACCTAATGGAGATGTATGATATTTGAGAGGCCTGGGTAAGTACATTTTAATCCAATCTTCTGTAATGGCTTATATGTTCCCTTGTTCTCTATTTCATAAGTATTTCTTTCCTGGAACGTTTGTAGGAGTTCTGTTAACGTAAAGATTATGGCAAAATATATTGAAGATTCAATTAAAGCACTTTTTCTGGGATTCTGTATGAAATATTAAACCACAGTGTACAAAAGATTATGTGTTTCATAACTACGTTCCTTTTCCAGATTTTTTTTTTTTGTAAAATAGAATTGTTGTGCTTTCTAGTTACTTTAGTAGTATATATTAATCTGTCTGTGCAGAAAACTGAGGAAGGGGATAGATATTTGGGTTTGATATGGAAGTTTGAGGTTTTTTGGTGAATGATGAACTTTCAACTTCTCTTCCCTTAATCAGGAGAAATCTGCACTGAAATCGAGAGAGGTGTGCAGCTGCAGTTTACAGACCCTGCCTCTGAAAGAAGATGATTCTGCTGTACACTTTGTGGTTTCAGTGAATGTAGACAGAGCATTATCTTTAAACATTAAAAACTGTAGTTGATCGTAATTCTGCAGAAATGTTCTTAGCCACTTCTTATAGAATTGTAACGCTGGGAAATGAGATACGTAGTAATTAACATGTGGGGCACAAGCAGCCAAATAGTATCTGTTACTCTTAAGCATATTAGCAGCATGCTGTATGGCTACAGGTTTGTGTTCTTTCGGGGAATTCAGCTATGTTTTCCTGTCCTCAGATTTAGAAAAATTAAGCTGAACTTTGAAAGCAGAAAACTGTTCCTCAGTTCATACATGCATTAACCTTTTAATGCTCACTGTGTATTTTGTGCAGTTTCCATGGAAAATCAAGGGAAATTTATGTGTAATATCGCAAATCTTCAGGCAATTCTGCTTCCAAATGTTTTTGTGTTACCTTTTACCCAATGATTTGTTTTTCTTGTCTATTTAGTGTTATATTGTTAGTTCATATTTTGTAACCACAAAATGAAGGCCTGGTTCTTTTGCTAATGTAATAAATCAGCCTGTGTGGTAATACTGCCCCGATACCATTCTCACCTGGGGATATGAATTACGTGAAAATTTGTAAAAGGATAATGTATTAAACTCCACAACACTTGCTAAGTCAGTGTGAGCTAAATGGCAGGTAAAAATGATTTTTGGCTGTGTAGAATGAGATATTTTATCTCTACCTTACAGATACTTCCATAGAGCCAAATCTGGATACCTTGTCGATATGTGGGGTTTCTGATACAAGTTGTGCCACAGGCATCTTCACTTCTCTGTGCATTAGTGATAACTATCTTCAGCCTTAGTGTCAAATCCTAAATTTTTGGCCAAAAGCATCAGCTGAAACATTAAAAAAGTACACAAAAATACTACCACTTTTGGACAAGGGCTTGGGCAAGTCAGAGTTAATACTTTAAATACTCTTGTTTTGGAGATGGACTCTACTAATAGCGTGCAAGATCAACTTTTTCGAATCCCCACACACACTTCATTTGTGAGACCCTTAATCTGCCAGCAGGGCAGGTCAAACCAGACTGCAAATTGCTGAGCCTGTGCAGGTCCCCGTGTAGTTGCCTGTGCTGTTTACGCTTCAGGCGGGCCCTGGAAACACGGTGGGTTAAAAGGTAACGTTAGTCTGACCGAGGAATTAGATCCCTTTGGTAAACGAAGATGTGCTTTATGTTAGCTAGTGTGTAGTGCTTGATGGTACACTGGAGGCTAACAGGAGTCAAAACGGGTACCGAGTTTTGCTGTAATTTTTTAAAAAAGAGATTGTCATCGAAACGGATTCTGCATGTTATCGGTGAAGCATTAAAATGATAGATTATAGTCCTCAGATCTTTTACGACTTTAATTTATCAAGTGTACTTGTGGACGGTGTGCAGAGCGTGAAGCGTTAATATCACGGCTAGAAAAGCTCCTTCTCTCGTTAACCTGGCAGCGTAATAAAACTGCCCTCTGAAATGGCCTTTTATTAACTGGGGCATCCCGTGTTCCACCAGCACC
>NW_010411373.1:0-15557 GCF_000710305.1 Buceros rhinoceros silvestris | reverse complement strand
GCAGCCTGGACACTAGATGTGAAGATGAGTATCACTGGAAGAATACAATGTCCAAAATCACACTGTTATTAAGAGAAGGGAGAAGAAAAAACCTGTATCTTCTGCTACAGAGGTTTTTGTGGGAATAAATACCATTCCAGCTGACTGTTTTGTGTGATAATATTCATATTGAGTGAGAAGAGCTGGGGATATAATCACCTTACTGCTGTAAGAGGCAGGAGAGGCAATACTGAAGATTTGAGTAAGTTAAATATGAGTAATATAGCTAATATAAGTAAATACATAATGCAGTGAATAGAAGTACAAGATCAAAGCAGTGAAGGGAGATCAGTGATCATATATCAGCAGTCTGGTTTGTTTTGCTTATCAAAACATCGTCTAAGGATGGTGGTACAGGTGGCTATGGAGAAAACGAGAGTTTTTCTCTGTTTCTGGAGAAGTGACAGCCAGCAGGTAGCAATGGGCAGAGGCCAGCAGGGGACAAATGGTTCATTCAAAGTAGTTTGCGTAAATAGGACTGTGGATAGATTGGGATGGAAATATCACACGTTAGTGATAGCAAATAAAACAACGTTTAAAGCAAAAGAATCAAAGAAGGATGTCCGTAAGAAATCATTATTTATGGAAAAAATGAGTAAGTTCTAGAACCAATAATATCAAGGAAGAAGGACTGGTTATGAAGAGGAAGGCAATTCAAAATTTCAGTGGTACTTGATGCAAAATAAATTCAGTTCTTTCCCTCCAGTAGAGTCACTGTAAGCTAAGTTACTAACGACAATTAACTAGGGTTAACTTAAGGGAGCTGAGGCTGTTGAGCCTGGAGGAAAGGAGGCTGAGGAGAGACCTTATTGCTCTCTACAACTGCCTGAAAGGAGGTTGTAGAGAGATGGGATTGGTCTCTTCCCTCATGTAACAAGTGACAGGACAGTCTGCCCTGAGAGGTGGTGGAGTCCCCATCTCTGGAAAAAAGTTTTTTTTAAAAAAAATGTAGATATGGTGCTGAGTGACACGGTTTAGGGACCCTGGCAGTGCAGAGTGAACAGTTGAACTCGATCTTAAAGGTCTCTTTCAACTAGATGATGATGGGGGGGAGGGGGGAAGCTAAGTTACATCTTAAAATATCCTCATCTAAGGTTATGATTGTGCTCTGTCTTAATTAAAAATTTTAAAAAGCTACATTCTGAGTTCTCTTTTGATGTAGTAATTAGAATAACATATGAACAGTGTAAATTTTACGTTTATTTCTAGTGTAATGGGAGAGTTTGCTCAAACATATGCACTGTCTATGTCCCAGACAGAAATAACTGTAAGATCAGAATCCTGGGGGAGGGGGAGCAGGATTTATTTCATATTTTGCAAAAAAATCAGAAACTTAATTTCAAGTACTTCTAAGTTGGAGAAATAAAGTCTGTGCAAAGTAATTTCGAATTAAGGGCAAAATAAAAAGCAAAACAAAGGATCTTACCTTTTCTCCTAATTAAATTCAGGCCAACAGTGTTTATGGTGCAGTAAGTACAAGGTTTAGACCAGTAGCTACACCAGTGCATGAAACCTTTATAAAGCCCTATCATCACCCAAGTCCTACATTAAGGATAAAAGTAGCTTGTTCTCCTATTTTTAGACTTCTGCCCTGGGCATGTTTCACACAAACCCCATACAGTTTCCTTTAAAAGCTGTTTTTGATTACTAAATAGTTTTGCATAGAAACTGTTCCTTTACCCATAAAGTGTAGAGGCAAAGCTTTTAACACAGTGATGAATGTTCTCCTGTACTTTGTGTAGTGCTGCAGATAAGAAGGTAAAGGTTTTGGCTTTTAAAAGAGGGTCTGTAACCAGAACTGTAATTTGCATTTGCAAATCCGCATTATTTTTACTGTTAAATTAAGCCCAACAGCCTGTTTAGGTTTTTGGAGAGTGCAGAAGTGCAGCTGGTACTACAGGAGGTATAAGCCACCCTTAAGAGAGACACAGCAGGGTGTCCACTGGCTGCACAAAACTGTCAGCAAAATCTCATAGAAAACAGGCAAGTCTGGAAATCCTAGTGCTAGCTGGATGAGAAATAGATGATGAGTTGTATGAGTATCCAGAAGAGATGCATGTAAAATTTGTCACTTATGTGTGTGGTGTATACAGGTGTATTTTGAATGAGGGGTTGTGATTCCTTAGTTTTCACATACTGGAATTTTGGTGGTGTGAAATTATCAAGCATTATATTCCTTTTATGTACCCTTTCCTCTTAAAGCACATAAACCCTTGTTACAAAGTTAGTCTTGCTGTTTTTTATACATTCTTGGACTTTGCGTGGCTGTTGGTCAATGGAAGATGCTGGGTTAAGTGCAAAGTGTTAACTGACCTTCAGTGCCTTCCAGAAACCAAATGCTGACTGTCAAGCCCGCCAACATCCAGGTAGGGAGGAGGAGAACAGATCCTGACAGGACTATCAACCAAAGCTGAGCGCACAACTCCTTGTAACGATGTGTCCTCTCCAGAGTCATGGATCCTCTTTGGGCTGGACTCTGGAGGTGGGCAGAGGATGAGGGGAAGGCTGTACCGTTTGTAACTGGCTGTTGGGCTTATAAACTGGAGTAGTGTAAACTATCCCAGAGTTTGTTGGGTTTTTTTAGGGATGCTTTTGGGAAATGTAGGAGCAACCCCTCAACTGCCCAAGGGTTTTTGCAGACTAGGCCATTTGCTGTGAGCTAGAATTAGCATTTATGAAGCTTATTGTGGAAAAAAATAGTTATTAATCATGAATAATCTACTGTAGAAAAGACACATTCTTAAGTACAGAAAGCAACTGAAGGCCTGGAGACAATCTGAAGTGAAAAAAAAGCCCATTTTAAAGATGTTTTTGAAGGAAACAAACGTTCCCTCAACTCATGATTTAAGTGATTTATTTAGTCTTCATGTAGACTAGAATTTTCGACAGTACCTAATCCGTCTGCTTATAGAGGAAGTTGTCACTCATTCACCACCTGACAGAGAGGTACCCTGGGGGTTAACCACGGGTTCTGGTACCATCTGAGGGAGGGGGCAGCAGTTTGTTATTTCAGGTTTTACAGTCCTTGGCTCTGTGTTTGCAAAGCTGGTTTAAATTAATTGCTAGGAGTCTGCCCAACCATGGGAGTGACTGTTGATGCTTCCTGCAGCGCAGGTCTCGGTCCTATCTTGCAGCAATGAGTTCCACAGACTCTTCCAAACAATAATTGGTGAAAGCATCTTTTATTATTATTAGATTTGATACTTTTCTATTTCATGGAGGCCTCTTTTCTCCTCAGATGAGGTAGGGTGAATAGTTCCTGGTCTACGTTTTCTCCCTGCCATTTATGATTTTGTATACTTTGATCATGCTCATTCTTATTCACTTTTTTCTGTAAACACTCCCAGTCCTTTCGATCTCTTTATCATTCTTACTGCACATCTTTCTGATGTATCTTTCTTAGGAGGGCTAACCAGAAATGAACAAAGTCCTCCAGATGAGGCCGAATTATTGATGTACATACATAACAGGTAAAATCCTGGCCCCGTTGAAGTTGCTGGGAATTCACTGACATCTAAGGGCTGAAGTTTCTCCCAGTGCTGTCACATTTCCTACATTATTCTTCCTCCCATTTTTCATATATTCGACTTCAAAATTTGGCAGCTGAAGCTTTAATCTAGAATGCTACCGATTCAGCATCCTCCATTAAATTGCTGTTAGTCCTCAGATTATCAGTGTAGCTCTGTGAACACAATTAGTTCCTTCCCCAAAATACTTTGAAGAAGGTCAGATTTTGTTGTGGAACCATTCTTGATGTTAGTTTTGAACAGCTGAAAGCGAGGGCAGCAGCCCAGCCTTTGAACCAGTGCTGTTTGTGTTCACAGTGACCTTTACCTGCAAAATCTGTTAAAATACATTATTTAGCATATGAAAGCAAACAAACACCTCAGTAAATGACTGTCCATAATGGAATGTGAATATGAGGCAAAACAAGTCAGAGGTTTTTTTACAGCATCTGCAAAAGAATCCATTAACTTGTGTTTCCTCCCCCAAAACATCTAAGAAATGTTCAGATTGTCGCTGGCTAGTAAATACAGTAAATGAAATGTTAATAAATCACCGGCAATTTAGCCTGACAATAACATGGATTGACCACATTGATTAAATTGATTAAGTTTCATATATTTACAATATGTAGACACAAGCGTAATTTATTTTCTGAGGAGTTCAAAGTAGGTATCACTGGCTTAAAAAAAAAGGGAAAAAACCAAAACAATGGAGTAATGTTTGTGGTTGCTATCTGCAATAATCTAATGCTGACAGAGAGCAGTATTTTATTTAGTAATTAACAGTGTAAAGGGGAGAGAAGCTGTCATGTTGGTTCTTAAGCTGGGGAATGTGATGAAAGATGATATCTGCGATCTCATCCTTTCCACTTGTTTAGGATTGTCAGGATGAGAAATGTCAGCATTATGAAAGCTCAGCTCTGCTCTTGATATGATAAAACCCTTCAAAAGCCAGTCTTTCTCTCCCTCTCCCCCCTCCTTTCTCCCTCGCCCTCTTGCACTTGCTTTTTTATTTATCCTGTTTTGTTAGATGGCAGAAATATAATTCTTTTCTCTCTTCCTATTATAAGCCACCATTTTTGTTTTATTATATGTTTCACAACCCCTAATGCCCCACTGAAAATTACCTTGTTAAATGACAGTGTTTCAAAGCCATGAATCCTTTCTACCATTCCCTCAGAGGTTTGAAACAGTCAACAGACTGTAAAGAATAAATAATAAAAAAGTATTGATTATTTTGATGACTGTGAGATTCAATTAAGTATTAATTTTGCCCTCCAGTGGACCTATCAAGGTATTCAAAAGGGAGGATTCGGCTCAGCTAAATGTGTGCTGAGTGCTTCAGCCTTAAATAGGGAGAAAATGTGTTTACCTACAGTATTTGAAGAGGAGTGCATTGATGCACAGAGTCCAATATTTAAGTGCTGTGCAAATTAAGCCCTGGTGACAGTGACATTGTTTTCAGCGATATGAGTATTGACTAAAGAAGTGCATTTGATGACAGCTTAAACTATTTGTATTGATTAACATTTTCATAGATTATCATGTGTCATATCAAATTCACTCTTCAGACATGAATACATTAAAAAAACCCATAGGCAAACATCGACCAATGTGAGGACGGGACAGAGGGAACATGCTAACCAACCTACTTGCTCGCTGGTCACCTGTTCTCTGCATAAGAACCATTTAGGCATGAACTTTGCAATAAATAGCTGCCAGAGAGTGCAACAAGGTCACTTGTTCCTTTGCTCGTTTTTAGGTTTTTTAACTGTCTTCTGTGCTGTCATAATATTATGCCTATTAGTAAATGGAATAATAGGGTATGCTTGAAATAATGCCTGACCCCCAAACATCCTCACTGAGCAGAAGATAAAACAGATCCAAATCCTCAAGAAAATATTTAGATGTATATATATGTGTAATGTTTTATGGGGGATATAATGTCGCAAACACAAGAATAATTGCAAACTGTATGTGTAAGTATCTTCCCGAATTTTATCTTTTTTTTTTAAAAAAAATGGGTTTTGTGTGTTTTATTTTTGAAAGAAAAATGTGTGTTTGTGTGTGTTTATGGACTTTTGGAGCACAGTATCCCAAAGACAGGATTAGAACAAATCTGTGTCTCTGTATGTAATGAAATGGCTATTTGCTGCTGTGTATTATCATAGAAAAGCTGGAATGCTAAAAACTGTGTATGTGATTTTTGTTAATGTTGTACAGTGGAGGATGCTTCTTTAAATCGCTGTGGAGCACTCACAGGCTGCTCCTCTTCCGTGGCGTTGGAGCATACAGGAATTTTTCTTACTATGTTAAGGACTGGGTGAGGTGTAAAAACATACACACAAAAAAATGCACATCCCACAATTAAGGCTGTGTTGGTTATGTTGCTTTCATAGAAGTTTTTCTCCAAAGCATCCTGAATCTCTCACATGCTAGTTGAGCTTTAATAGGGTGGGGAGTAATGGAAAACTCATTGGATCTGTAATAGCTCTTCACTTGACTGCAGCCAGCAATAACAGCAGGAGCAGCCAGAGATAAGAGAGAGAGAGAGCGTGTATGTGTGTATGTGAGAGAGGGAGTGGGAGAGAGAGTATACGCACACCAAAGCCGCCACTTTTTTTCCCTCACTCCTTTTTTTTTTTTTTTTCCCCCCCCCATCCTAGGATCCAATGATAGCTGGACAAGTCAGTAAGCCCTTGCTGTCACTGCGGAGTGAAATGAATGCAGAGTTGAGAGGTGAGGACAAGGCAGCTACTTCAGACAACGAGCTGAATGAGCCCCTGCTTGCGCCTGTGGAATCAAATGACAGCGAGGACACTCCCAGCAAGCTCTTCGGTAAGTCTGTCTAGGTATTTCATTTCACTGCTACCATGTTGTCCGGAAGAGCAATCTCCCCCCATTCTCTTTTTCTTTTTTTTTTTTTTCTCCCCTTGTTTGCACAATTTTCTTGTAAGTATGAAGGAGTAGCTCGGAGCATGCAGGCGTACAGCCCTCTGCTCCCATTGCAACTGGTCACCAGAATGACAGCATCAGTCCTGAAAACTTTTGTCAACAATGAACTTATTTTATGCAAGTTGCAGACATATTATGTTTTCTTTTGATCAGTGGTCTCTAATGTGAAAACGAGAGGGGGGATCGTTTTCTTGGAGTAGTTCATTTAGTTCGTTATGTTTACTGTGTTAGGTAGGTGCTCATGCATCTCGTACTACCAGCTTTTTGTACAGCTGCATTAAACTGAAAAGTTATTGTTTTATGTGGTAAAGATAGAGCTGGCTGAAGAGAGCTGAAACATTCCCATAGAAAACACTCTGTACTGAGTAAACAAAGGCTACCAAGGGTACTACTGCACATGGAGCTGATGTTTTTGGAATTTCAATTAGAAATTATATTTCTTCTAAAGCCTGTGCAAAGAGAAATTACCTTTTGAGTTTTAATTTATTTTTAAAAAGTCTAAATTGTGCCAGATAAGTGTAACCTTTCACAATCAAAACAAAAGCAGCAAGAGTGGCACTCCAACACAGACATCTGTCATTCAAACCGATGGCACCCTGTAAGCCAACTCAGGCAACTCTGATCTCTAATCAGAAAAGGGAGCAGAGTTGTTGAGGCGCGTGCTTGACTGATAGATGTTGATGGATGTCTGAGCTGGAGCAGCACTATGTGGTGCACAGTGACATTTGGGGTTTAGAGGGACTGCTCCCCTGGAGGAGTTCTTTTTAATTATTTCCATTTGTGACTCGAGACAAACCTTAATAGAAACAGAGCATTTCCTCATTTTACATGATCCTATCGGTGCAAGTTGAAGGGAAAAAGATCTTGTTTAAAGGGAATGCAGCTTTAAGGGAGAGAGGGTGAGAACCCATTTTCTAAGATTCAAGTTTTGATTTCATAATCTGTAAGGAAATCTGCAGCAGTGTTCAGATTTCAGTACTCCAGCTACAGTAAGAGCTGCAAGATTCTTTTAAACAAAAGAATACGTGCAATTTTCTTTTAAAATGTTCTTTGCCCCTTACTAAAAGATGGAGCACAAGATGTTTTATTACACAACTTCACTATAGATATGGGAAAATAATAGTAATTAAAAAATCCTAAAATTTAATTTCTGCATTACAGTAATGACCATTACTGAATATCACATCCATTTTTAAGCACCCTCTTAGTAATTTTTGTTTCCATGGAAAGCATAATTTCCATTAGCAGTTTGAATGTTCAAAAAGCATATAATAATTGTTTTAGACCTTTTCTGGAAGAAATGAATTGTAGTGCCTAAAATTCAGAGGGCTATTAGTTGTCTGGAGTAGTTTAAGTCTCTTCAGCTGTATTTCTGCATTTTATCTGCGCAAATGTTTCGGGTGAATTTATTAAATACAGTAAGGCATACCCAAAACAAAAAAATGGTCTTTTAACTTGAGAGTAGTGAAATGTCTATTTGTTTGTATATCAGCCAAGTCTTGTAACAAAGCAGGGTGTTTTTTGAGCCATTGTCATTTGGATGCTCTACAGTGATAGCGAAATACACGGACACTTTCATTAGAGTTGCCATGTGGGGTATAGAAATGTCGTGCAACAATATCTTGTCTCCTGAACTGCAAATATAATTTATGTCCCTAAAAGCACTAAGGAAAAAGCAACAAATTCATGTTGTGCTGTTTCTGTTGGTAAGAGGTTTGCTAGCCCGATTCCTATACTGCTAAAAAGATGTTCCCAAGTAAACAAAAGTAGGTGAAATAGTTCAGCTGCCTCAGTATGAACTTAGGTACCATTTACTGGGGTGCTGTTACAGTTATGACAAATGCTACGGATCTTTTAGTGGCAGCCTCTCTCTGTTAATTTTAGTAACTTTGAGAACATAAAGGAAAGTACAGTGGGGCTGTGGCTGTGTTTGAGGACCAAACTGAGCAAACTGAAAATAAAGAACCATTAGCCTTTGTGTCACGGATGCATCCCTTAAGATAGGTTTACAGTAAACATTTAAAATCAAATGTAGTTTTATTTAAAGCTTAGATGCATAAATATGGAGCATTATTCTGTAGCTGTGTCTCTTTGTTATGAATATCACGTTAGGAATGCATACCTTGGGCCTTTCTTTGCAGTCTCTGAAATGAAATTATTTCTGGACTTACTGAGATGTGAGGGCCTAGAGATTGATAATTTTCTCTTCCAACTTTCTTTTGTGTGATCAGAGATAATAATTGCCTTTTTATAATATAACACTTGATTATGTGCTGTGTGAACGTTTGCCCCAAATCTGTGAAGTAGGAGGAGTGTTTTAGAAAGTCTCGGGGAAGAGAGAGGACAGAGAGAAGGAAGTTTTTCTATACAGCTGCTTTCAAGATTTTTGAGAAATTTGCGAAAATTGTGTACTGATTTAGTTGGAGTGAATGAACAGCATCTGAGTGTCTTGTTGGTGTTAACAGTATTTCAGGAGTCTTATTTTCGTATAGATGAGCAGAGCTGACTGATGAGATGCGAAGAGCTTTCTTTTCTCACCAGACACATTCTGCTTAGATGCTTCTGATGGAGGGGTTTATTTCTGCAAGGACCTGCATTGCTCACCTGTACCTTCCCCTAAAGTCCATCTCCTTTTTCTCAGACTTCCTTATTTAAGTATTTCACTGCTTACCAAAGAAACAGTGGGTATTTATGTTTTGGTTTGGTAACAGAACGCGCAGTTAATCATAAAAGTGTTACCTCTTCAAGAGCAGTCCCTGCTGCAGAGGAGGGAAGGAACAGGAGTACAATTAATTATACTTATTTTTGACTTAAGATAGGCGGTAAACTTTTTGTTTGTTATGGGTGCTTTGCTATCAGTGACGAAGCAGGTGAATGCTGCAGCTCCTTGGGTCTCTGAATTACCAGCAGAAGCTGGGATAAGCATCCGACAATCTGAAATACCTCCCATCTGAAACTGGTGCCCAGGTGTCTGGGAAGATGCACTTTGTCACTGCGGTGCAGTTGTAACTGTGAGTGATGACAGAGGCAGCTGTGATTAGAGGGGTTGTGCTTGCTGCTTGTTTTCCTGCTTGCTTTCTCATAGTGGTGGTTGTTGGTTTGGTTTATTTGAAAGAGAAAGTTGTAGTCTGGGGGTTTGCATCTGTATTCTTCTGCTTGTATGTTTTTACCAGTGGAAATTTTGGGATCCACATACCTGTGTGCAAATGTCTTTTGATACCGGAAATGTGTGAAATGAGGGAGTAAAAAAGTGGTGAAAAATACTTTTTGAAGTTGACATGTTGGTAAAGGACCTTGTCCTCGAACACATTAACTCAGAAGTAGTCTTGAAGTGTGGGTTTAGCACAGCTACAGTTGTTTCTGTTACAGAAATCTCAGCTTTGCTGAGCAGCATGAGGTGAAATTGCCTTGCGAGTGATCTTCTGGTTTATTACTTGCCCTTTTAAATTATTTGTGATGCAGTATTTTAACCATATGATGTAATTAAGAAACACAGAAACTGAGTCTGGTGGTTGATATTCCTGGCAGTGTCACTTTCAGATCAGAATGTCTTCCTCTGCAATACGCTTCAAAACAGGAACCTGGAAAGCTTCTGTTAATGCGAAGTAGCAGCTTCACTTGAATAAACACACTGGGATTTGATCCTAAGTTAATTAATCCTAGTTACCATTTGATACAATATCTTTAAAGAAGTTTAGAATAAGTTATGAAGTATTGGTCTGAAAAAAATCTCAGTAAGAACCCCTCCACCTGAGTATTATAACTGTTGAGATTCAAAAGTTGGTATAGACACCACAGATGTGCATGCATAAAATTCTGTACGGTAGAAATCCCAGGAAAGCAGTGGCTAGTCCAAGCACTAAAAGCCCCTGTGGATGGAGGCTGGCTTTCCTGGAGGTAGATCCACTCCTTAACTCATCCTTAATTGGAGGTAATTTGTAACATAATGATGGTAAGAACAATGCTGGGAATGAACTTGCATGTTAAGGTGATTTTACTGTATTATAAAAAGTTGGTCTTAGAGATCGAGTCTGTAGTCCTATGCATCAAATTTACTGAAATAAATAAATCTGAGTGCAAGACCAAGCCTATGATTGTGGATCATAAATGCTTCCAATTTAATAATTGCAGGACAGCAAAAAATTGACTGCTGTTTTTGTAGATTTTTTTTTGTGTTGGCTTTTTTGTTGTTTGTTTTTTGTGGCGTTTTTTTTTCTGGCAAGGTTTTGTTACGTTGAAATGAAATCTTAGGTTTCGTGTGCTGGATCCCAAGACTGTAGTTTCATTTATTTCGCTGTCAGTTTATTTTGGGGTTTTTTTCCTATTGCTGTGTGTATACTTGAAAACGTGAGCAGGATTATGCGAGTTACATGAGTCTGCATGAGTTTATTTTCAAATCTGTGCCTTGACCTGGGGATTCTCCCAGATTGTTGCCTGTGTTTCAGAACTGCATCTTTCTCTATAAGCATACACATATACGCTGCACTGGAACAGGGGAGAAGTTGTTTCTAGCTGATTTGTGTTTTGCTGTAGATCCCTTATATTGCTCTTTAAGGAAACATACATTATCCAATATTTTTTTTCTTTACATCAGTGTTACCTTGATTAGAATTTATGGCACTGGAGTCATTACAGTTCCAAAGGACTAAATTGTCTTTTACCTCTTGAGACAGTGGTCTCTGCGGGTCAGAGCAGAGGTCATTGCCAGGTTGCTGCGAGGAAGCTCACATTATCGTCATTAACAGCATATCTAGCCTGTGAGGGGAAAAAGGCCTTCAGACTAAGAGCTTTCCTTTCATCAGCCTATTTAAGGATGATTCTCGGTGTTTCGGTTATATCCTCAAATTTTCAAGGCCTGCATGATCTCTGCCCGTCAGGAACACTTTGATAAGGTTTGGTAATTTTGGTGAAAGAAAGCAATGTGTGTTTGTTGCTCTTGCTGCATTTTAAAGCTCTAGTGAATATTTCTGTTCTGATAGGGAAGTTCATGGCTCAGATGGTGTCAGTAATAAAACTAGATCCTTCCTTTAGATGCAGAAATATGTTTAATCTGTGTAGAAGTATTCTTGTCTCTTCACATAATTTTGTTCAGTAATTTTCACGTTGTGGATGCTTTGTTCTGAGATGCTATCGGTTATCCACACCACCCGTAAGGGGCATAGGACAGATCCTGCTGATTCTTGAATGTGCGATACTTGTATTAAAGCAAGTAATCTGTGGATTAGGAGCAGTATTTCATTACAAAGACTGTGTCAATGAGGACCGTTAATGGGTGACATGTTTACAGACCTGAGTCATTATACAGGCTTGTAAATCCATGTTCTAAACTGTAGTTGTGTCTTGCTCAATTATCGAATAAGTTTTCAAAGAATCTGAAGGCCTGGCAATGTGATTGATTGTTATTTCTGAAGGATATATTTGATGTGAGCATTTTTGGAGGTGCTTGCAAACAGGGACTTGAATAACTTGAATAATGTTAGTGTCTCAATGTTGGGGAGTTCTTGCTGAAGTCAGGGGAGGATGCATTTGTGAATGGGGAGTAAATGCCCCTTAAAGCCTAAAAAGATGTTATGACTATTTAAACACAAAGCAAGATGCAATAGTAAGACAGAAAATCCATCCTTGGCTCAGTTTTCCTGCTGTGCCTCGGTACTGCGGGTAGCTTAGGCAGTGGTGGCACTGATACTAACTCGTATATTCCAACTCTGAGGAGACTGAAGTCTTACTCCTTTAACCTTAGACAAAAGCAATATTGGGTTGATGGGTAAATATTGCAGTCCCGCTTATAAATTTCCTTGCTAGTATGGAAATAAGTCTCTTATTGCTCTGCCTGACTTGTGATGAAACCTATTTAAAAAAAAAAAAGCAAACAAGCAACGAGCAATTTTGAGTTTGGAGAAAGTTAATTGTGGGGTTTTTTAAAGCAATTCTGTTTGTTCTTACGAATTTCTAATTACTGCTTTTTAAATTTTTTTGAGCTGAGTGTATGTTATGTGTTTCTTAAATGAGGCTTGAAGTCTGATTTTCTGTATCTATATACAGAATAACATTAGAGTGGGAATGGAAAAAAATGAAATCCTGATATGTAATGGGTATGACTGAATGACAAATAGTTCATTTTTAATTAGTTAATCTTTCTTCTCCCTGTCTTTGAAGTTATAAAAATATCAGCAAACTTGTTTAAAAGCAACATAAATAGCTGGCTGTTTCAAAGGGGACTTGCTGGCTACTAGACAGTAAACAGGTAATTTGTGAAAGAACTGTTACTTTCTTTGATTGAGATCCTTGCCGGTTTGTGTTTTGAGATTAATAATAGATCAGACGCTTGCACATTAAAAAGGAAGCAAACACAGGAAAGAGAAGGAAGGAGAATTGGATGTTTCTGTTGGACTTCACATGATTAAGCAGGTTCTCCATGGAAATGTGCAGGTGAGGCAGGCGGAGGCGCAGTTAGATTTGCCCGAATGTGCACATGGCACCACTTAACACCTCTCTCCATTTCCTTATGCTAAACAAAGAGATAGCAAGTGCTTATACCAAGCTGGCACCCTGTCAGGGGCCAATCTGTGTAAAGTTTCCTGCTGTCAGGTTAATAAATTTTTTAAAAATATCCAAAGGCAGAGGTAGCTGTAGGAAGCTCATAGTAACAGTTGCCGTTCTCCTGTGGATCATTTTTCCCTTTAATATCCTATGTAGCGCTTGGTTTTCCTCGTTGTGTTGTCTTCCTAGGTTTTGTTCTTTCTGACGTTTGTGGGTTCTTTGTTTTAATTCTTTTTTCCTTCCTAAGGTCTTTATTCCATCCATCACCTGCAGTACCTTTTTAGAGGAAGAGATAGTCAGAGGATGGGAGGATCAGCTTTATGGCTTTTTATACTTTGATTTGATTGCATATTCAGTATATTAAAATTTCTTCCTTTAATGGTTTATTTTCTGACTTTTGATGTGACTACCGCTAGTACTACCATTAGTACCACCAAAATAACATTATTTTGCTAGTTACGAAATTGTTTCTGATGAGCTCGGTGGTAGAAGTTACATTAAAATGACAACTAAATGAGAAAATTAGTGCTGAACTGGGGCAAAAGCAGAATAAAATTAAACGTGTTATTTGTAGGTTTCAACAGGAATATTATTTTGTCATGGAAATGGTTTGATATTTGTAGCATCAAGTCTCATTTTTCTTTTTCTGCCATATAAAAATCAAAATCAATATCAGTGTGAAACAAAGGAAGATTTGTATTGTGACACGTCCTGCTTTATGTTGTGATACTGCTTTGATGCTCTCAGAGGCAGGACTTAAGCCCTTTTACTTTGAAAGCAGAGGTCACCTAGAGAATAGTACCTCATCCCGCCTGGCTAAATAAAACCTGCTCTTTTCCGAGAGACTGAAATTGGGTTTGTTCTCTAGGTATTCCAGGGATATCTACATCTACCAAATCAATGCACAACCCACGCCCCTGACACTCTAAAACATCTATTCCTAAAAGTAGTTTGGATTTCTGTTTTTATTTGAGAATATACAGGAAGAGTTGTTGAGAGAGTGGGAGGATTGTTTTTCTTATCAGATGTCCTTTCTTTCCAGAAAGGTAAACCATCATTTTAATTCCTGAACAATTTGAGGTTGTCTTGGGGAAAATTGTTTCAGAAAACTGTTTAATCGTACTACTGAAAAGTGGTTACAGAAGTTACTTACATATATATTTCTACATATATTATCAGCTCGTGTGACTGGAATATAATGTAAATTATTTTAATATAATAAAAATCAATCTTGAAGCAATTCCATGTTTCTCTGAAGATTCAAATGTTACACAAATAAGAAATGTTTTCCAATATTAAGAATAGCATTTCATGCAGCAATCTGTCATTAGTTTTCAAAGAAGTCGTCTAGCATGGAGTTTATAGAAGTGCATTAACACCAGCTTTTAAAACAGTGTTTGTGCTTTTCAGTTCAGGCAGCGATTGTAGGGTTTGACCATTAGAGATTCTACTAAGTCATTTTCATTTTCTAGCTCAGGGTCCTATCTGTGGCACAGCACTGCTTTTTAAAAATCCTGGTTTTAAGTTGTTGAATAAAGAATTATTAGCAGTCAGTTGCCTTCCAGCAGAAGATAAAGGAAGTCCTCTGCCAGACCGCACCGGACACTGCCTCGCCTGTTCTCACCACAAACACCACAGCTTCTAAAGCAGAGGGTCGGTCCGAACAGAAGTGCCATGTTTCCTTCCTGCCCCTCTTACAGCCAGGTGTGGAACTGTCCCTCTCCGCTTCTGTTCGATGGTGTGTGCATGCAGCTGGAAGCGCATACAGCTGTGCACGGGTGGTTGTTGCTCAGGTCTACTCAAATGCATTTTACCTCCATCTGTTGAGGTCTGCTTTAGATTTCCATGCTTTGTTTAAAGCTCAGCGTTTGGGGGTGGGGGGTTGTTCCTTGAAGAGGATGATCTAAAACCTGTGTTTAATCAAGAAGCCAGAATTGCTTTTCGGTAAATACACCTTAAGGCATACTTGAATATATTGTACTATTAAGTACGTGTAATTATTTCTTGAGACAGCGCAGTATTAACTGGAAAGGAAGAAAGATCATTTGAATTCATTCTAATCTCTTGAGCAAATACAATATGGGGCAGTTTTTTGTATTTTCTTTTGCATACAATTAGGATTTATTCACACGGTGTAGAGATGTCATGTTTGCTCAGTGATTTGAATAAACATGAGGCCAGATTCTGACAGGTCTCAGGTGACCGTCCATCACATAGGCAGCAAGACCATAGATTTCAAGGAGGTGTTTGTTCTATCAATTCTTGCGTGCCAGTCCGTGGCCTCCACCTCTCTAATGTGGGCACTGCTCTACAGCTTCCCATGTGCTGGAGCTAAAATCAGCCACGCAAACACGCTGATGGGAAGGAGCAGCCGCTCTGTAATTATGTTGCCTTCCTATTTTACAAAAGATGCATTATTGAACCAGTCCCAGGGTTACTGTGGGTTCCTGTTGTGCCGTGCAGGTATGTGTACGTGGTGTGCACAGGCTCTGCTGCTCCACCTCCCCTGGTCTGCCA
>NW_010411372.1:3568-6093 GCF_000710305.1 Buceros rhinoceros silvestris | reverse complement strand
GCCAGACAACAGAATAGCATCCGGTTCCACCGTGTTGGAACCACGACAATCTTAATGGCAACAAAATTAAAAAGGAATTTCCCTCCCCATTTTTGAGGACCACAGAAAGGCTGGGCCTGGAAAAAGAAATTTCAGGCCACAAATCTTAGACTGAAGAGCCAGCACCAAGGGAGAAAGAACAGCAGGTACAAGAACAAGTCAAACTTGATTGGACACAATTAGGGACTCAAAAGCATCTTGACCAATGACCTCTTTGAAGGTCTCCTGAGTACCAACAGCATCGCTACTGCAGTCGTCTGACAAGCCAATGCACAGATCCAGAGCCTGTTCATTCCTGTATGTATGTGACATGGATCCTGCAGATCCATCTGTATTCTCTTAACTGTGTCATAGGGGTGATTATTCCATGCTGGTCACTACCACCAGCCTATCATCTATGGGTTTTCTGGTTTTTATGGGGGAAAGACCAAAAAAAAAAGTTCTTTTCAAAAAGGTCTGACAACTTCTAAGTGAAAAACACATGTGTTACAGAAAATTCAAATGCAGAGGGGACTAGTGCCACATTCTGCTTATCTTCCTCCTGCTAACATTAGCAACTCTATTTATGCAAGCAAAGTAAACAGCATTTATCTTAAATGGGTCAATTTTTTTTTTAATGTACTGTCACTTACTTTGAAAGCATCGAAAAAGTTTGCTAGGGTTTTGTCTCTCTAAGAGTCCTGCCCCTTTTGCCCTCGTGGGAAAGGCCTCTGCCTTGATTTGTGGTTCTCTCATCCCCAAAATGTGTGAGACATTGTCAATGAAACAGGGAATGCAGGCACACATTTGGAGGCATCTCAGATGGTGCTGGAGTGCAACCTCAAGAGCTCACTTTCCTTCTCGCTGCTCTTGGATGACAAGGAGGAGATCATCACCACCTCTCAGAGCTGGGAGAGTGATGAAAAACTTTGACAAGCGGAAAGTGCTTCTCCAGGGCTTAGCTGAAAATCTTCCTCTTGAGAACTGTGAGTTTTGACTCCTGGCCAAATGCCCTACCAACCAGGAGAAGCTCAGCCAAACTGAGGGCTGTTGAGGGACACTGCGACTAGAAATCATGAGAAGAACATGCACATGTTCAGAAAGCTGGAAAGTGGCTGAAAAGAACAACTAGCAAGCTAAGCAGCCTGAAAACACTCATTGCATAGAGCTAGGTCCACATTTGGGAAAGACTGAGAATAAACATCTTGGAACAAAAACTCCTTGCAAATGCAACAAACAATAACAAAGGGAGTATTCATTCCAAAAGAATTAAAAAAGAATCTCCCCATTTGGCAACCACCAGTAACAGCACATGATATGCATAATTTTAACCTCCTTGCATGGTACACAGACTACTTTATCCCGCTTTCGTGTTTGGACTGTTGTGTTTTAAAGTTTAATATAGTCCTATTGCTGATGTCTAGTTCACTTTTCTGGAAACAAACACCTCCTGTTTATCCACAGAAGGAAACTCAATGTCTCTTCTCTGATCCAGAGATATTTGTAATGAAAAACAGTAAATTCCATGGAGGCCTAGCCCTTGGCCTCCAGCTGACCTTTCAGGTTTTACTGATGATTCATGACATGCGGATAGCAGGAACTAGAATGGGTGAGATTAATACACAACTCAGTTTCTAACCTGGGTTGGACCTGGGCCTATTTTCCAACAGTAAAAAGTTCATATTCTGTTGCAGATACTGTAAACTCCTTCGCTTTACCAGTTAAAGTAGGCATGCAGGTATCTAGACTTTCAAGTAATGCTCATAACTGAATATTGTCTTCAGCAGTCCTTATCTAGTAGCTTGGATATTTAGTTCACGTTTTGTTTTAGTCTCTGCCCATCCAGTATAGATTTTTTGGAGGTGAAAACATTCTAGCATTGAACTGAAAGGAGCTTATGGTATATTTCTGGATACTCCTAAACCATGACTGAATTTTCTCTTGCTCTTTTCTTCTAACTTTGATTTTGTAAAACAACCTCAGTTCAATTTTACTTAATTGTGATAACTTTAGCTAATGCTTTGAGCTGCTGCTTCCATTAACTTTGTGTGAACAACTTAGCATTAGTATGAGATCTATTCTGTAAGTATTCCCCACAGAAATTACACTTAAGTTCACGCTTCTTCTGAAACCAAACTAGTCCATACTAGAAAGCTGGGACCTTATTTCTGTCCCAGTTGTTTTGATCTAGCAAACCATTCAGTAAATATAGGTGAGAGGTGACCAGTCTGCGTGAGTTAAGGCAGAGATGTCTTTCCTCCCACCACCTCTGGGCTTTTAATAGTTACGAATCATTCCTCCAGCTGGTTATCGGTGTTTCTGTCAACCAGACAGAAACAGTGAAGCTCCAAATATGCAGCAATGAAAAAGCTCTGAAGATTAGAGAGTCAGTTGATATTACTTGATTATACAGGTCGTTTTACTAAAAAGAGGGACTACTGGAGCTCTAGTCTTTCTACAGCTCCCACTTTCTACAGGGGTCCAGAGCTGATACAGCCTTCATTTGC
>NW_010411372.1:0-3105 GCF_000710305.1 Buceros rhinoceros silvestris | reverse complement strand
ACATCCAAAGGTGGATTGTTATTTGTATTGGTCTTTTTTTGCACTGAGGTTTTGGTAGCTAGGGACATTTTATTCTCAATGGAAGATGAAATTCCTGTGTAATCACATCATTCCTGCACCTGAGGCTTTAAGAAAAAACACCAGCTGCTGCAGGAGTTGGCAGCAGTGGGGGAAGAGGAAGAGGAGATGGAGGAGGAAATAATCTCATTCTCTCACTGCAGGAGCGGAATCTGACACTGTTGCTGATGCCTGGTGATAGAGGGTGCATCAGGGAGGGAGAGGAAATGGAAGAACCAGAGGAGAGAAGAGGTAGCTGTAGGAAGACATAAAGAGAAGGAAATACTTGGGATTAGTGGGGAAGGTCATCAGACTATGCAGCCTTCAGACATCTGTCCAAACCAATTGAAGCTCCTGACCGCTGGGTTGCCTCACCAACGAGTATTTTTTGCACTTCAAATGACAAGGTGGGGAAGGGTGTCCTTCCTGCTCCTGTTTATCTGCGTCATAGGGATAACACCTGATTCTGTCTGCATCCAACTGTGAACCATGCTGAAATGAAAATGTGGAGGCAAAAAAAACAAAAAAGAAAAAGTTGTAGAAGTGTCTCACAGTTGGAAGTAAGGGGAACTCTGGGCTGGACATGTATGTTGTACTCTGCTGCCTTTTTATCTCTGGAGAACAAAGTGTGAATTGTTACTCTAGTAACTATGAAATGTGCCTATGGAGCCATACAAGACCAAGAATCCAAGTACTAAAACTGAGTGCAGAGAAATGTTAATGAGGCACAAAGAGATTTTATGTTAGCTTTACATTTTGCTTCTCCAGACAAAACAGGACTGCTGTTTTGTGTAGCACTGTACTAAAAATATATATATCATTCAGCTGTGACATCAGTTTTCTAATTCTGTGTTAATGTCACCAGTAGTAGTGGAAACACTGTCTAAAGCATTCATCCATCGTTTTTTTTCTCATTTTGTATTCAATGACTACAAAGGTCAGTCTTGTACTCTCCCAGTGTGTGCCACTCTTTTATTTTTTTCCAGTAGATTTGAGAGGATGAAGTTTATGTTTCTGTTTTCTAGTGTTGCTTCCGCCATACGAGCAGGAAATCCTCCCTCCATAGGTTTTTAGAATTGTTGACAGTGCTCCCAATTAATTGCATATCAAATTGAAGTTCTTTTTCCTGTCCTACGTGACTGTCCTCCCCTCTTAAATAGTCCATCTGTTTTCTTACTCCCAGTAAGAATACTAAAAATATCCCCTACCTACCAAACCAAAAACTCTCCTGGGAAGATGAACGTACATGAGGTGGCAGTAGCTGATGTGCCAGTTACACTCACTCATATATCACTGGTATATCTTTGGATATTATCATGAGGAGATGTCTAAGAACATATATAAAGTACATAGTTCTGCATAAAACTAGTATTGATTTATTCTTTGCCTTTTCCTTGATGGAGCACTTTTGGGCTGCACCTAAACGCCACCAAACTAGTTAAGTCTTTTTCCTAGTTTAACTCCCTTCCAAAAATGTGTTTTAAAAAATCTACCTTCCCAAAGAATACAGCTTTCTGGATTGCTCCTCTGTGTATTATCACTATAACCCTTGTCCTCCCCTCTAACCCCTCCTCCTTTCTCTGCCTGTTAATGATTCACAGTTATTGTGCCGTGTACAAGCTCTGCCCAAATCCCTCTTCCTATCTCTCTATAGCTTTTTTGGTTTCGGTAGTTTTGTTTAGGGTTTTTTTTCTTTTAAATATACTCTGATTCTCCCTCCTGCACTTGCATTCTGGAACAGGAATCCACACAAACAGGTAACTCACCAGTGAAGGGTGCAGTACAGAATATACCTGAGACAACAGCAGTGTAATCCACTCCATTTCAGTCCTCAGCGCAGGGTTTTCAAATGTGTGTGAGAGGTCTTCTCACTTCCTAGTCAATGTGCCTGCTTTTACTGACTTCATCCACAACCTGCTAGCACCGTTATCAGGAAAGACGAGACACTGTAATGAGACTGCATCTATTTGTCAGTTCACTTCCTCCTCATTTTAAATGATCTGAAAAGAGTAAACAAACTCCATCCCTGCATGCTGTGGAACCTCTGTGTCATTTCATTTCTGAAGAGATGACGTGTAGATCTATCGACTGCTTTTCTAAATTCTCCCTGCTATAAAACTTAACAAACCCAGCTCTGCTTTGGAAAAAAAAATCCAAACTCTGCGAAGATACATTTTTAAAAAGACAGTGAATGTGCCATGAGATGAATTACTTTCCAGAACTAGTGTATCTTTTGGTGGGTCCTAGTGAACTGCATAACTACATTTTTTAGTGTCCAGAAAAAATTGTGACTGCTAGAGTTTTAAAAACACAGCCCTGTGTGGTTTAGTAAAGTTGACACGGCAGATGAGGGCTGGCCTAGGGCTGATCAGGATTCATCCTCAGCTCCACCATGGAACAGTTTTGTGACCTTTAACTGAGGCACTGATCTCCAAGTTGCTCTCTTCCACTTGCAGCTGAGGCGTGCTTCCTCACAAAGGTGTTATGAAAGAGGTAAAGGCTTTGGGATGTGTTGAAGATGTCTCAGTGCTTTTGTGAAACTCTGTGAAATATACAGGTCAGCTACAGCCTTCAGTTTATGTATTTACTTACGGAACTCTTGAAGGCCTGAAATTCGTGACTGACTGAGGCTGCCGCGTACACAGTGTGGTTAGCCTTCTCCAGTGAGCAGTATCAAGAGCTTATCAATGCTCAGTGAATCAGTGCAAGGTATTACCATAGAATCATAGGATGTGTTGTGTTGGAAGGGACTTTCAAAGGTCATCTAGTCCAAACCCGCTGCAGTGAGCAGGGACATCTTCAACTGGATCAGGTTGCTCAGAGTCCGATCCAACCTGACCTTGAATGTTTCCAGGGATGGGGTTTCTCCCACTGCTCTGGGCAACCTGTTCCTGTGTTTCACCATCCGCAGTGTAAAAGATTTCTTCCTTACATCTAGTCTAAACCCTCTTTTAGTTGAAAACCATCACCCCTTGACCTGTCACAACAGGCCTTGCTAAAAAGATTGTTCCCGTCCTTCTTACAAGTTCCCTTTGAGCACTGGAAGGC
>NW_010411371.1:13844-20564 GCF_000710305.1 Buceros rhinoceros silvestris | reverse complement strand
AGCCCTCCAAACACTGAAGATGAATTGTCTGTGTCCTTGTACAGACATGCAGTGCCCTGGCAGTCTCTCTGGAAGGGGAGAAGGAAGTGACAAGCATCAGGAGGGCTCAGTGGAAAGATGGGGTAGGAGCTCTACCTTGGGAAATGTCCTGTGGCTAGCTGGGGAGGGATGGGCAGAGTGGTAGAGTGTGTGGCAAAAGGGTTTGGGACAGATATGGGCATGGGTAGGGTATGCCATGGCAGTGGGATGGGAGAAAGGCTGGAGGGGCCTTATATATATATATATATACTATATACTGGACATGGGGGAGGACTTCTGCCTGTATGATGAAGAGTTCAGATGGTTTGTAGATTGGAATATCTGGTCATCATGCACCCAGGAATTAGCCACCCCTGCACCTCACCTGCACCCAGTTTGCATTAGAACTTACCCAGGGAAGATAAATGGGAGGTAGAGTAATCCCCAGTGCAACCCTGTTATAAAGAGATAAAAGTGCCCCGGGCAGCTTTGGTAACTCCGTCCTCACCAATGCTGATATGCAGAGGACAGAAATAACTCATGACCAAAGCTTCAGTGTTCTGCAGAGCCTGAGGCACCTGCCCAAAGGGGAAGCTGGGTGCCTGCGACACAGGGTGCAGGTGTCACGGGACCCTCTGCTGCGGAGCTGCTGTGTTTAGGGAATAGTTTCCCATAGTAACTGCACTGCAAAGTGTCACCAGGTGATGGCTGTCCTTACCAAGCAGTTCAGGCTTCTTGTTGGAGAGGATCTGGTAGAAGATGTGGTAGCTTCTCTCAGCCTTCTGCTGGAACGTGACTCTGGACTTTTCCAGCAAGTCTGTAACATGTACATAGAGATAAATTTTCCAAGCTCTTCCTCACTTTATAGCAGAGCAGTGAGCCCTACCCCCCACCCCCAGTGACTCACAGGTCTCAACGTCACCAGAGGCCAGTTTTCCGGAGGTACCAAAATGAACACGGATGAATTTTCCCTGGCAAGCAGACAAAAGGCAGTGGTCAGCGCAGCACGCTCAGGGTAACATGCCAGAGTGTTTCTCCCCTGCACCTCAGTGACAGCACCTCCAAATGAGTCTGAGTTATCTTAGACATTCAAAGATAAGTAAGGGGGAACAGTGTGTGGCAGCCCACGCAGCTATGAGCATGAAACAGCTGTAAACACATCAGCATCTGACAACCAACCAAGTAATCTGTCAGCAAGAACACTTCTCCCAGCCCAGTGGCTCCCAGTTGCAAGTAACAAACAGGCAAACAGGATTAGAAAAGGAGGAGGCCAGAGAGAAACACGACGACTCACAAAGCGCGAGGAGTTGTCGTTCCTCACGGTCTTGGCGTTCCCGAAGGCCTCCAGCAGCGGGTTCGCACTGATGATTTGATCCTCAAGTGTTCCCTGCAACAATATTTGAATAATTACTGAAAAGCACCATTTGCTCTGTGGCAGGAAAACGTGATTATGTTGCAGCTCTTCTCATTACAGGTGCAACCACGTTCAGCTGTGCAGCATCCCTACAGCATCTTCTCGACCACAGCACCAAGAACCAGCACTGGGTGTAAATGATAAATTGTTCATTTTTCCTCTTCTTCGGAATTTCTTCCATGGTCAGAGCTCTCACCTCTCAGCCACAGGGACAGACTGCTCCATTTGGAGAAGCTGGAGCTTCTGATTCTTTCTGGACACCAGTTCCCCAGACCTGGTTTCAGTCTGGGTGAAGCTGCACCTGGGCAGTGATGGTGGCAGCTCTGGTGGCTTGTATTTGTTGTGGTCCTAAGTGCGTATCAGCCCCTGGTCTTACTGCCTTTTGAGAGAGTGGCTGAAGCTAATAGAAGTTGTTTCATATTCCGAGGTAAATGTTTATCACCAGCGCTGTCCACAGCCAGAGGTCAGTAGCATCCTGACCAGCCCCCCAGCAAGCCCTTCCTCCTCACACCTTCACCCAGGACTCCTTCTTCTTGGCGAGGTCCCCGCTGGCTGCAATCGTTGCGAAGTACTGGATGACGCGCTTCGTGTTCACTGTCTTCCCTGCCCCGGATTCTCCGCTAGCGAAAGAAAGCACAGAGGGGAGAATTATCGGCTCGCTTTTTGTTGGAGATGAAAGTCAAAGTGGTGGATGTACTCACGTGATCAGGATGGACTGATTTTCACGATCTGTCAAGGGAAAATAACTGCTGTCAGAGGAGCTGTAGGGCAAAGGGCTCGTTCCAGTAACCCAGGGCCCATCAGAGGGCAAGAAACAAAACCTCCACAAGCAAAATCGAACGGATGCAGGGGCTGTTCCTCCTCTCTTCCCCTCCCTGTACTCCACTTTCTGTCTTCTTCACCTTTGCTCCCTCCTGCACTCTCCTCTTTGCTTCTGCCTTTACCATTCTTCGCCTCTGTTACTATTTAGTACAGGACAGGACTGGATTCATACTGATACCACGTATTTGGGTGCAATACTGTTCTGAACCTTCCTGCTGTTGCTTGAAGCCACATGCTGGTGGGCTGACTAGGGACTTCCCACCTAACTGCAACTGTCCTTTGCAGTGGTTCCTCTCAAGCTTAGTGCTTAGAGCAGAAATGGAGATAACATGCAACAGCACAGCACTTCAAAAAGAAAAAAACCTGTTTCAGGAGACAGGGAAAACTGTCTGGAGCTGGTTTTGCATCACCTAGAGATAAACCAGGCACATCTAATTCCTCACTGCAATATTTGGGAGCCCAAGCAGATAATCTCCAACATGACAGAGAGGAAGGAACTGGGGTGGCACCCTGTGAGAGACAGCAAAGGTAGTGGAGCCCATGGGAGGTCAGGACTGTTTCTGACACCGTGTTTTTCTGAGTCTGGTTGAAACAGAAAAGCTCACCAGTCAGCATGGACTGATAGGCGTTGTCAGAGATGGAGAAGATGTGTGGAGGGGCCTCCTGGCGCTTCTTGCCTCGGTAGCCAGCCACCACCTCTGGGTTGTACACCGGCAGCCACTTGTAGGGGTTGATGGTGACGCAGAAGAGACCCGAGTAGGTCTGTGAGGAAAGAAACAGAACCGAAGAGTCGCTGACATGCACCTCCTGGCAGCTGGATTTCCTTCTTTGCCATGAGAGGGAACTTACATAGATCATCCAGGAGCTGTAGCGGTCCTTGAGGTTGTAGAGGACAGCAGGTTCGTGGAGGTGGGTCAACATGGCCACATCCTCAATTCTGTCAAACTTAGGTGGGTTCATGGCATATATATCATCGGGTTTGACAATAAGCAGCTATAATGCAGAAAGCAAGAGGTGACTGTGATTGAGCAGTTCCTGATGCTCCTCCCAAGCATACACACAGAGACACACGCACATAGAAGTAATAACATCTGTAAGGCTGATTAATTCATCGTTTTCTTTCCGCTTAACTGTGCAAAACACGACACGGCTGTTCCAGGGAAGTCAGTGCTGCCTGCCAGGAGCTCTGCAGCACTGGCAAATTCACAGGATGTACATTTACTGCCCTGGAATTGCTACGAGCACACAGGCAGGGTTTGTGCTGCACCAGATCTCTCTACACGTTATTGCTGTTTGTGGCCTTGGGGCTATTGCTGCTGCTCATGGCTGTATCACCAGGGGCAGCACTGCTGGCCAGGCGACCTTCCAGCCCCACCCCTCACACTGCACAGAGCCACAGAGACAGACACCAGCAGCACAGGATCCACCCGCTGCAAACCCGCCCTTGGAGCAGATTTGCTCCACTCCTGCGTGCCGCCATCCCTGATTAAACACAGGTTCAGCTCCTCCACACAGCCCCATCTCCTGGGCTCGCACCAGGGGTGACCATCCTGGCACACAGCCAGAGCCTGGGGGCATGTTGCGGGGGCAGATGTGGAGGGAAGCAGATGTACAGAGGTGGCAGCAGCTTATCTCGGCTGCGCTGAACCATGAAGGAGCTTGAAAATCCTGTTGTCATTTCTCCAGACGGCTTCTCCCGCTGCTCTTAGGTTGTACTTGCTGCTCCCGTGGGCTGGTCCAGTGCAAAGAGGAAAGACTGTTACTGCAATCATATTGATTCGGAGAGATCAAACACTATTTCCAAGCTCGGGTCTCGACTAGTGGAATGAACCTGGGCTTCTCTTGAGAAAGCCAGAATTACAGGCACAGTTTTCAAAACAGCTCTGTGATACGAGTCCCTAAACACCTCCCTGAAGCATCCACACACTTCAGCAATGAGGATTCACGGCAAGTCTCTATGTAGAACAAGAGATCATGGGTTAACTGCCACTCACAGGACCTCTGGGAGTCACTATAGAGGGTTCTAACATAATGTCAGCTCAGTGCTCAGAAGAGGGCAGGAAGCTCTGAAACATCAGGAATTATCAGAAACAAAAGGGAGAAGACAGTGTTCTGGAGGATGTCCGTCAGTTCGTTCACAATTCCTTGGAAAGGACTAGAAATGCTCCAGAGAAGAGAAAAAAAAAAAATGGTCACATTATGAAACAGCTTTTCTCTGAGGAGACCATAACTTGACTGGGATTTGGGGGTGAAGGGGAGACACTTTTGAGGTTTGCAAAGTCAGGAATAGCAGAGAGAACTATGGTCATAGCCAGGGAGAACTATTCACTTTGTCTCCTTGTGAATCAACAAGCTGAAGTCACCAGGCTGATGACTGCAGAGAAAAGGAAGCGCGCTACCCACGCTCCACTTTCAAACCATGGAAATCTTTCCCACAGGACACACAGGAAAGCCAGCCCCAGGAAAGCAGGTCCTTGTACACCAGATTGCGATTGCTGGAGGCCGGGGCTGAACCAGTGGGTGACTCCTTTATTCTTTATTTGCTTGCTTAAAAATCTTGCGGCCCCTCCTGCCAGGCTGTTGGCTGAGGTGGTTCTTTGTGCTGTTGCAGCTGTTCTCACAAAAGTTATCAGGACACGAGCTGCTAAGACATTTCCGCAGTTTGGGAAGATTAACACCTTGGAGGCTCCTCCGGGAAACTGTCTGCAGCCAGTGACACTGGCAATAACTTCATAGAGCTTCACCGGCAACGGGGCTTTTAAAGTAGCTGCCTGCTCCGCTCCCGGTAAAGGAAGCAATTTATCAATGGACATGTCAGTGTTAGGTGAGAAAGGGTTAAAAGCAGGGAACAGGTTAAAAAGAGGAACACCAGGACTGGCACAACCCAGCCTGTTTCAGAGCACTGGCTGATCTTTAAAGTCTAAACCAAGAATAATTACCCACTGGATTCTGTCATCCCAGAATCCAGAGCATCAAACTTCCAGAGGCCGTGCTGGTCCCAGTCAGAGGGCAGGGCAGGGCAGTACAAATGTCTTGCCTGAGGAAATCTAGACTTTCTGCGTCCCTTGCCCTCCCCAGCAGAAGTCCAAGAGGACTCAGTGGGGCAGGGAGAAGGGACACACACTTACTCTGCCATCCTCTGTCTCAACAGTTATCTTGCCGTCCTGCGCAGCCCTGATCCTCCCCCTAGCGTACACCATCTCGGGGTCAGCCACAAAGCAGTAGGTCTTGGCATCAAATGGCTGGTTCTGGGCTTGTATTCTCTCCTTCTCTGATTTGCGCAGGTAGGGCGCAGCCTCACCAAACACTTCCATCCCAGCGTCTCCGCTCATGGCTGAAGCTGAAAGACAGACCCCGCGGTGGTGGTCCCCTCTGTGAACACCCACCAGCTCTCCCCAGCTGGCTGCTCCCCCTTCCCATCTCCAACACAGGCTGCCAGGTCTTGAGGGAAGTATTTGCCTTTCAAAGCTGGAATGTACAAACGTGAGGAAGAGGAGCTGCCACCGTTCATGGCCCCAGGGAAAGGGGATCCATGCCTGAAGGAGCAGGAGGGCTTCCTGGGGAAGTGCCTCAAAGGGGAGCGATCTCTGAAGGATTCACATACTTCTTATTAAGACTGAAGCCCCGAAGCCCGTTTTAACTCCAGCCCTCCATTTATTATTTCCCCCATTCCCTTTTGACATGGAGCCTCTCCTGGTCCTCTGGTGGGCAGCTGTAGCGAGCAGGAACGGAGGTGTGCCATGGCCCGCTAGAGCAGCTCATGCGGGGAGAAGGACAAGGACCTGCCCACAGTGAATTCAAGGGAAACGCCAGCTCATGCCAGACTGAGCAAGCTGTTAGCTTCCATGCCTGAAATTCTCACCTTAACAATCTGTCAGCAGAAAGAAGGAAGGAATGAACATCTCTGATCCCTGAAAAAGAAAGAGTGGCAGGTTAGACCTAGGCTAAGCTACAGCCTCTCCAAAGGTCCAGTGCCTCTCACTGCGAGCAACCACTCCAGTCGAGGACCAGCAGAGCAAACCGCAGCTACCAGCCCTTCCCTGCCCGAGGAATGGCAATCTACAGCAGGGGTCCCCCTGCAGTGCTCCAAGCACGGAAACAGCACCCATGGCAGGAGCCCTCCACCCCTCTGCGGGTCACTCACAGCATGGCCACGAGCGTGGCCAGGGCATCAGGAGCCACCACCAAGGGCTTTCTCCTTGACAGCTTTTATAGCTCAGCCCCTTCCCTTAGCTCGGCCCCTTCCCTATATTTGGAAGGCAGGATCAGTACTGCTGCCTGCTCCCCAACCCACGTTCGGTTTCTGCCATATACAGTATGTCAAGGAAGGAGCTGCTCTTTTTTCCAATTTTAGTAACTCCAGGACCGTGCCGTGGTTTGCAGACTCTTTGTTGTGAGAATTTCCTCTATGAGGAACAGCTCTCCTGCCAGCCACGACAACGGCTGGCACTTCCTCCGACCTGGTC
>NW_010411371.1:12899-13643 GCF_000710305.1 Buceros rhinoceros silvestris | reverse complement strand
TGGGGGGAACAGCCCCCCTCCCAGCCACGACAACGGCTGGCACTTCCTCAGACCTGGTCACACCTATAGGAAAAAAAATAGTCCAGAAGGGACCTGCCCCACTGCTCCTGCTCACAGGATGCCTGGGCAGAGCTGCACAGTGGCAAGGGACTGCAGAGCAGCTACCCGTGGGGTGGAGGACAAAGCCACTACAAGGGGAAAAGGTGATGAAGGTTCACGTAAGATCAGTTCTGGCACTTCTTGTGGCTTCCTATCACTGCGTGGGTTAAGGAGGACAGGACGAGAGGTCAGGACTGGGGTATGATGTGACAAACCACGGCAAAAGAGAAGCCGATCAGAAAGAACACCACCCAAATCGAGCCAGGGATGGACAGTTCATGAACGTCAAACCCTGAATATGCTACAGAAATTTACCTTCAGATACTGCTTTGGCCGCAGCCCTGCTGCCAAAAGGAGCTGCATAAGCCACGTCACACCATGCTATCACATTCTTCAGCCAAGCTGACTGCAATGCCCAAGTGAGAAGGATATTGGTAAGGGGACCCAGTGGCCACCAAAACGCTGGCCACTAGACACCTTTGCACGCCAGCCCAGTCCCCGCAGCCCTGAACACCACTTCCACGCGAATTCCTGGGACTGTGGGCTCTGCCATGCCTGGGGAAGGACTGAGCTGTGTCCGAGGAGAAGCTGGCTGTGAGAGGATACGCTGCATCGGTGCAGCTCTGCTTGGGCAGCACAGCCCAG
>NW_010411371.1:7253-12803 GCF_000710305.1 Buceros rhinoceros silvestris | reverse complement strand
GAGCCTGGCATCAAGCCATGGGCAGCACAGAGTCAGACACCCCTCTGCCCTCCCCAGAGCAGGGTTGTGCCACACCGCCAAACCATCCAGGACCACACCACCAAACCATCACCAAATCCACTTCAGCCTGTGTGCGCCCTGAAGAGCACAGGAAACCTGTGGAATGGGCTTGGAGAAAAATGTCGTGCAATTCTCCAGCTCCGTGAGGTTGGGAATCAGGCAGGGCCAGAGCTGGGCTCTCCCATCTCAGGACAAAGCACGGTCAGATTTCTGCTGGGTTACTCTTTCCGGACCAGCAGCCTGTGTGCTCGGTAAAACTCATCCTGACTCTTGCAAAACTGACTTACAAATTCTTGCAGAGGGGGTATGACCCCCCTCGGGACAGGGTGGGCTTTGAATGGAGGTTTTTCAGTCCCTAATGCTCAGTGTGTTTGGCATGGAGCAGATAACGGCCACAAGCCGAGCTGAGCTGGCAGGAGGGGACAGCAGGTGACAGGAGCAGCAGGAGCCGTCAGATAGAGATGGTTCCCAGCGCATGAGCACGAGGGTCTCCTCCACCCCACGTCATCCCGCCTGTTTGGGCTGTCTTTCGTCGTTGTTCAGTATCACGTGTTGGCCCTCCATGCTGCATGGACACTCACCCGAGGCTGCAGCACCAGCCCTTCCTCACCAGAACAAAGCCTAGAGGACTTGTGTGAAGCCAGAAGTCTACTTCAACAGCTCCTGCCACCACCCTAAGCCCCACTCCCAGCTGCAGCACCGGGGACATCACCCCATCTTGCAGACAGTGCCTGGCCCCGCTGGCGTTTGCCCGAGGAATGGTGGCCCCACAGCCTAGCAGGGGCATCATTGTTGCCAATGCTTTGACAAACATGTTCCATGTTGTCCTTAATTTCATTTAAGGTCACTAAAAATGGACACTACAGCCACCTATCTCATGAACCATGAATTCCTAGAATCCCCCTAAGCCTGGAGGATGAGGGAAAGCTTTTTTTAGCTGCATCCCCTGTGATCGGCCCTTTGAACTCAGCGCAGTGGATGAACCAAAAAAAAAAACCTGCAAAATGCCAAGACACACCAGACCAACGATCAGTTCGGGCTTTGTCCTCATTCTGAGTTGTCAGCATGACTCTGACAGGGCCCTTCCAGCCCCTAGACACGTCCAAAGGCAACGGGACTGACCTACATCCCTCACCCAGCCGTAGGGTCAGAGCAAAGATCTCCCGCTGCATTATACACAGTTCATTACAACAGTCACACTCATTTCTAGCAGCTCTCCATCACCGCATTAAAACATTTCCCAAGATGTCCTTGCTCTGAAATGGTGTCAGGCAGCAGCCCAGAGCGAGGGCTGGGATATGGCAACGGGGCTGTTCCACTGCAGAGCAGGAGAGCCAAGAGGGGAACGCAGATGCAGCTGCACATCTGGATTTCAGGGGTTTCTCCTCTGATCTTAAAGGATGTGCATCAGATTTTTCCGGCTCAAGAAATAAGAGTTCGAACCTCCCTGTGTTTAGACTTGTCCGTGCTTTGGAGCCTTTGAACGTTTGACAAGCTGAACAGGGACGACAGAGCATCACGCAAATGAAAATCACCAAGTGCCACCACAGATGTAGAACTTCCATCTCTGTATAAATGAGGAGGAGTGGGACACTGCAGGTCTCTCATCCCAGCTGAGGAAATTCCAACATTTCAGCAAGCTGAGAGAACACTGCTGTGATTCTACATGTCTGGAGTTTCCCAGAGAGCAACCGCTTTAGAAACACCCCGTGTTTCCCTCTGGCAAGGTGGGCTGTTGTCCCACACTGCAGAGATCACACGAGTGAGCTGCCTCTGCGGATGGCAAGAGGCTGAGCCAGACCCAAAGCAGGCTGTGGCCAGCTGGGTGCCAGCTCCTGGGTACTGGACTTCGAGGCAGGGCCAGCAGATTGCTCCTGAGAACGTGCCAACTGCACACAGGGTTGGGACAAGCAGGCTGCTGCCTCGCAACAGGGTGCAAGATTTGCCGCTTGGGAAGAAGCACCGACACCACCCCCCTACAGCCAGGACTGGCAGGAGCTCTGCTGCTGGGTGTGCGGGCAGCCATGAAATGATGTCCCGGGAAAAGACGAGAATCATGGTGACTCCCGGGCCAAAAACACCCTGCTTCAGCTTCTCACCGGCAGCAAAACACCTTCCTTTGCCACCAAAACCTTCCTAGGACACCGCAGAAAGGCCCCGGGGCCCAGCTGTAGGTGCTCACGTCTGTTGCTCCGTGCTGCTGACATCATCTGCAGGCCCAGAGCCGTGCTGAGGTGAAGGTCACAGGGGTGCCACCACCACGGGCTGCGTTGCCTTGCAAGGCTCTAGAGTCCTGGTGTTGCCAGGGATCTTTTATTACTGCCCTTCACTCAGATAAGGGCACTGGTGGCTCAACATACCTCCACAAATTAAAGGTGGATTTACTGGTTGGTGTCTATTTTCGCACAAAGAACTTCGGCAGAACACGGAGGTTTTGTAAGCCGTAGCTGTTCCCTGGCAGGCTGAAGGAACTTGCTTCATTAAACCAGTAATACACAGCTTAAACCAGGGAATGAGCTGGCTCCGGCTCAGGGACAGATGCAGCCGTTCCCGCCCAAGTCTCCCCAGCACTGAGCCTCACGCTCCCAGAACACGCACAACCGATGCGGAGCTGCCACGCGTCAGGGTTAGATCCTCCACGAGCAGCACAGCCTGCTTTAAACAAAATCAGTTTCTCTTTGAGCCAAACCAAACCTCTTAAACTCTCTTCTGGGGGGAAAACAGCTTTTTGCTTTCCTTTTTTAGGCCACCAATCCCCCCATAGCACAGCCCAGAATATCTGCTTCACCACAGCCGGGGAGCTCCTGAGCGCACGCTGTCCTGCAGCCGAGCGCCGCGGCAGCAGCCACAGCCTGGGTTGTTGTCACCACCCAAGCACGAGCACGGGCTGAGGCAGGAGATGGCTCCATGAGCACCCAGTCCCATGCCGGGGCACAGCTCAGGCTCAGTGCAAGCAGAGAGGGCAGAGCTGCTCAGCAGCTCCCGGGCAAAAAGCTGCTTGGAACAATCACTGAGGAGCAGGCTCTGCCTGGATCAGGCCAGGGAGCCACGTCCTCTCTGCTGCACTCGCCTGCTCTGGGCACAGAGTCCGTCAGCTGCAGGGCACGCGGTTTTGGGGCTGGGCAGCAGATAAATTCCCATGTCACAGGCCACGTGATCCAGGTCAATTCTTCAGATCAAAATTGGATTTGGGCTGAGCCATTCTGGCTACCTCGGCAGGCACATGGATTATTTCGCACTGGCAGTACCCACGTGACAGAGCATGGAAAAATAAAACTCAGTTTGGATTTTGCCCTGATGACTGTGGACTGATGCCCAGCCTGGCTCCTGCATCCTCTCAGGAGACCCCAGCCAGGAGGAAGACTTGCTTTCCTGAGAGATTTCTAAATGCAGAAGAAAAATTCCAGAGTAAAAGCTCACAAAAATGTTTTTGGAGCATGTTTCTGGGCACATAGAAGATGGATTGGTGGGAACCAGGTGGGTGAAGAACCTGGCAGAGCCGTAAGACTCAGAGGAGAGCTGTCAGTGGGTCACGAGTGGGTCAGCCCTGGGAGTTTTCTTGTTTCTTACCTCCAACAGTGACCTGAAGAGGCAACACCACACTTGCTTATGAAGTCTGCAGATGGCAACGTAGTGGGGGAGCAGCTGATGTCCTCTAGGCCAGAGCTACCACCCAGAGGGACCCAGACAGGCTGGAAGTTCAACAAGCGTGAATGCAAAGTCCTGCATCCGGTTAGGAAAACGTCCTTGCAAAAACACGCTGGGAGCTGATTGGCCGAGTCAGCTCAGGGAGAAGAATCTGAGGAATCATGGGGGAGGCTGAGGGGCTGGGGCTTGTTCAGCCTGGGACACAGACGGCTCCAGGACAACCTCTCAGCAGCCTTCCAGTACCTATGAGGAGGTTACCATGAAGATGGAGTCAGGCTCTTCACCCTGGTGCAGGGTAAAAGAGCAAGAGTTCAAATGCTGGTTCACATGAGAAGTTCAGACTGGATATAAGGAAAAATACTTGTTCTAGTGGGAAATATTTTCTTGCCCACCTAGAGAGGCTGCGCAGCCTCCATGCTCAGAGGTTTTCATGCCCCACCTGTTGCAAACCTTGAGCAGCCTGGTCTGACTCCATGGCCGCCCCTGCTTTGAGCAGCAGGCTGGACTACAGACCTCCTGCAGTTCCTTCCCAGCCGAGTCATGCCGTGGTCTGGACTGCGACAGCAATGTCAGGATTTGCAGACACTTGAAGCCACGGTCTCTGCACGTCGTCACTCCCAGGCTCTGCCCACGCTGGTGGTGAGGACATTCCTAGAACAGTCAACTTCACCCCGTGGCTTAAGGATCACTCCGTAGTTCAGCTCCTCCACGGGCTGCGTGTGCAGCACACGAGGAACGCGCCTGCCTTCCTTGGGTAGCCAAACGGAGCTGTTCCTCATTCCTCAGACATCTTGTCACTAGTCCCCAGCCTGGGAGGGCATCAGCTCACAGCCAGTGTGACAGACGCCAGCCGCTCTAAGAGCTGCTATTTTCCCCTGGTATTTGACGGGACAAGAAGGCTGGGGCTGGGTGTGGAGTGGGCACAGCAACGCTCTGTGAACTGGCCTCCGCTTGTACCCAACCATCTGTCTGGCCGTGGGGTACCCACAGGTCCCCGTTTGCCCAAGGTAAAAGAGGTTCATCTTCACAGCACCAGGCTCCAACAGATTTGGTTCCCAAGTGAAACCGGTATCCGGTGAAGCTTCTACGGGGGAGATCCACTTCAGGAGCCCAGCACCCCTCAGCCCCAGCCCGCAGCACAGCCACAGGCTGAACATTCCCCCGTCAGAGCCAAGCTCCCTCTGTGCGGGCCAGGCACAGCCTCGGGCTACAGGGCACATGGGTATGATGAGCACAGGGGGGTTTGCTCGTTTGGTACTTAAGTACCAGATATCACTGGCAGAGGCTCTCCAAGCCCACCCAGCACAGTCCCTTTCCCCCCACTAAACACAGACCCCTTGAACAGCTCTGCCTCCTCCAGGTGAGCATTCGGCACAGCCCTCTTCCTCTTGATCGCGAGGGAACAGAGCTGGGCTCCCTACTGGCACCCACACAGGACAGGGGAAGGCCAACAGCTGCCTAAACAACTGATTTTTATTAAAAAAACCCCCAAACCAAACCAAAAAAACCCCTTTGCTTCCAGAGAAAGCTCCCTTCCTGGGAAAGACCCTCCACTACAGACCGACCCTATTGAACGGCCAGAGCGGGTGGCCACCGAGACTCTAGAGGAGGTGGGATTCCCACGTTGCTCCACCACAGGAACAGATAAATAAAATGTACCACCTTCTATATCCTAATGCAGTGAATTGTACAAGTCACCCTCAAAATAACTGCATCAGAAGGTCAAAAAGGAGCAATTTTCCCTGGGAAAGGTCATGATGGGAAAACGGACCAGCTTTGCCCAGGACTATCACCAGAAGGTCACGCCACGGCCCGTCATCTTTCAAACGAATGGGTGCTCGG